>NW_009189314.1:0-55926 GCF_000690835.1 Fulmarus glacialis | reverse complement strand
CCTCGCAGCCGGCACCTCATCGGCCTCGCAGCTGTGCCAGCCCTGGCTCCCGTATTGCCACACGTATTCATCAGTTAAAAAAATCAACATTTCCTGCGTAAAAGCTAGAATTATCCATGTTCAAATCTGGAAGCTTAGAAAAAAGTCAAAGGAAGGGAAAAAACTAATACGGCTGAAAAAATAATATGGTACATATGTACCCTGTATTGTTATCCTGTTACAATTTTGAACACTGCACACAACAGAAATCATTTACAGCTTCATTTGCTGGTGGTAACCAAAGCATGTGTTGCTGTCAGCGCTGGCATGAATCCATGCACACCCCCCCTGCGCAGCCCAAACCGCACGCAGCGAGTTCCCCCCAAATGCACACCTCCGCTGTGCGGTGGGGGAAAAGGAGTGTCTCCGTTTTGGCTGCGTGTTGCTGCCAAGGATGGCTGAAACGCTGCTGCTGGCACCCGCATAGTACGGCAACCCTCCAAGGGAGAATTCAAACCATTTGTTTCATATTTTAGGTCTGACTCAGGACGTGCTGGGCGCCAGGCAGCATTCCCCGGGCGGCAGCGCAGAGGCTGATAGCCCTCAGTGCTGCACCCACCGCTGCGCTGGCTGCCCAGCTGCCTCGGAAGGAGAGGCACCTCCTTTTGTGGGTCACATCCCAAGCCCTGCATGCACTAAACACTTTTTTGGAGCCATCCTATCCGATTAAAATGAACATTATTGCTTGAAAAATGTCTAAAGAACCATAAAATACCCAGCTGTACCATTTGCTGAGATGTGGTAGGAAGTTTTCCTTGAAAATTATAAATCAGAAGTTTTTCTTCATTGCTGATATATGGTGCCTCGACGTCCTGGGAGACGCTGTCCATTTGCTTGGTGGCTTTGGACTTCAATCGCTTATGATTCCTCTGCTTATATCCAGCACAGGTCCTACTTACACAGTCACGTGGGAAATCATTGCTATTGAACAGGAAAACAAGGTAAGCATTGCCCATTCAATTCACAATACAGCACAGGAGGCCCCCAAAATCTTTTTGAAGTTAGACAGGAGAGTGGTATGAGCCACACCAGCCAGTAACATCTGCGCAGATCATGGCCATTGAAAGGAGCAGTCCTAATGCTGCCTCTGAGGTTGTCCGAACGTGGCCAGGCACAGACCGACTTTGCACTGCTTTGAAGGTGTCAGTTCTTCCTTGCAGGTCAGAGGGGCTCTTAATGGTATTTTTAGCTGAATATTGAGGCACGTGGGAAATCAGCCACACATGGAGAAACTGGAAGCAGATCAAGTAATGTTACATGCTGTAAGTGCTCTCTGCACAGAGCTGGTACATGCTGCGTGCACTCAATTACCAGTATGCCATTAGCCAAGGTCTCCAGCACGGCTGTGCTGAAGCTCTAGCAGGACACAGTATGACAACAGAGGATGGTTTTGCTTGACTGTTTCGATTCATTAAGCGCTGCTGAATTATCTCGCAGGCAAGAAGGCCATCTACTCAACCAGGAGACTAAGTGACAACAGCTCCTCACCACCTCAGAGTTTAACTAACAACGAGCCGCGTTGCATCCTAACGTGGCAGATCCAGGAGCTGCAGAGCTGCTCAAAAGGCGTTTGTTTGGCTCCACACAGTGGTTCAAATCTGTACAGCTGCCACAGACCAGACTTCTCTGATTTTTCAAGAGTCACGGTAAAAGGAAACCAGTGTCAGTTTAAAGCAGTGGTTTCCACTGGCCCACAAAACCAGTTTTGGTTTGTGAACTTCTCTAGCCACTTTCCAGTAGATGGAGAAGTTTAAGCTGGGTTGAAGTCTGTCATACAATCGCTTTGCTTTTCTTAGTCGTCTCCCCTGCGTCCCATAGATGATATTCACAGACCACGCTAGGGTCTGCTGGCAGCGTGCCGACAGCCTCCGCTTGGGCAATGATGAAGAAGGTGGAGTGTGTACCAGCATGTTATATGGCCGCACTGCGCCGTCAGAGTTACCAGAGTTTTCTCAGAGTCTCTGCAGTGGGACGGGGGTTGAGACAGAGCCAAATAGAACAGGAGAGGGAGAGAAGGGAGCAAAGCCAGAAGGAAATTGAGCCAGCAAGAATTCAAGTAGGCAGTGGGAGAGGTACCTGGGGCAATGCAGAGAAGAGGTATTTTTGCCACCATGGCTTGTTACACTAGTCCCAAACATATAGGAGCTGTACTGTCCCAGGTGGGTTGATGATAGACAAGGATATGTTGGTGTAATACAGGATATCACTTATTATATGGGAAGTTGGCCGTACCAGCAGCCATCTGAACAGCCTACCCACAAAGTTCTCTGCAGCCAGGTAAGTCGACAAGTCAGCCGCTTCCAGCCCAGCAGCAGATGTGGATGTGAGTCCACAGTTAGAGGAAAGGAAGTTATTTTGAGCACTACACGAGCCAGTCCCTTGATCTTGTACATACTCACACAATGTGCCCGTTTTCTTTAAAGAAAGGGGTGATTTCCACTTGACTGTGAGACCAGTGTAATGCTCCTAGGTAAAATAGCAGCCCCAAGAATAGTTACTCACTAGCGTCCCCCTAAAACTAGGCAACTTCAGAAAGAATAGGAAATTTGACTTTTTCTTAAGCTGTCTGCACACCTGCAGCTGTTCAAAAAAGTCTCTAACTTACATTTTGCAAGTAAAGTGGTTTCAGCTGCTGCTGCAGCAGCTCATGCTGGTTGCTGATAAGGAGCATCCAGCTGCCACTTGTAACCCGGAGTCCCAGGTAGGATGGGCTTCTCCTTCCCTATGCCCACACTCAGCAGTTGTGAGCAGCTCAGTGCTGCTCTGCCTCACAGCATCCCTCCTCCCTCTTGCTCATCTGCCCCCCACTATACACAGGTATTGGGGCAACAATGGGGAGCAACTGGCCAACCACCCAGGAAGAAGGAAACAGGGCACGCACCCGCTGGGCTCCTGCTCTCCTCCCCAGGAGCTGCCCTGTCCTCACCAGGATGAGGGTGGCTTCCCAGAGGAGGAGGCTTGCAGCAGCAGTGGTGATGTTTCACAAGGAAGGGAATTGCTTTCCCTTCTGGAGCTGGGATCTGGAGAGGGACTGAGCTTTCCTCATCAGCGCAAGACTGGCTGCAGCCCCGGCCAACGCAGTGAGAGGTGGCAGAAAGACCTGGGTCATTCTGCAAAATGCAGCCGCCCTTCCCAGCTCCTTATGGTGCTGAGACACCTCCCCTGGATCAGCCTGGTTGTGTCGTGGGCCTTCACACCTGGGGTGCAGCTGTTACTGCTGCAGCACATCATCTTCCTCCTCCTCAGGCACCAACAATTTTTTCTGGCTTTTATAAAACAAATGAGCAGGATCACTGCTAATTTCAGATGTGTTTCCCTATAGGGACCCCACTAGGCTGCAGATTGTAGCAATACTCCCCCACCCCAAACATTTAGTGAAATATTTCATCCTCTAAAAGAATAATCTTCTAGACAAACATTTAGGACCTTTCACAGCTCGCACTAGTCTGCCTATTAATAGTCACTTCATTTTCACAGTAATAGGGTGGGTAAGAACCCATACATCTAGAACAGGAGCAAGCAAGCTCTCTAAATCAAGCTAATCCTTTTTCACACTGTAGGGTCTACAATACAACTAAGCAGCTTTAATTCTCATTAGCAAAGTGCTGCAGTAGAGGGGAGCCATTTCATTTCCTTCTAATGCACTACAGCAAAAATGCGTCTAGAACTGTTAGGTAATTGGCAGTTATTTTCTCCTAAAGATTTCCACAGATACAGAACAGTTTTGATTTAATGGAATTTGCAGATTCTTCTTCGAAACTAAGATGGTACATTTTCCTGGTTTATTCTGTTCTTCCCCATTTCTCTCACCCTCTTGCTATCAACAAGAAAGGGGAAGAGGGGAAGGAAAACAGGAAGAGCCAGACAAAAATATGCAAATCCCAGAAGGAAAGGAAATCAGAATAATTTCAATTTTTTTTTTTTTGTTGTTTTGTTTTGTTACTGTTTCCCTAGGGGTTAATGCCACTTCGGCATTTTTGAGAATCATGGAGAACCTGAAAATTTTTCCCCCCATAGTATTACTGTCAGTTGTGGCTGTAGTCAGCTATACAATCATCATCTTTTCCTCTTCTTTATATCCTCTAGATGGTGCTTGTGTATCACTTTCTACACAAAATAAATAATTCTGCTGCTAATCAAGCTTGGAAATGGATTTGAAGTGCTGTGCTACAGGTCACTAGCAGCAGAGGTTTGTGGTGGACACACTGGGTGGTTACCTGGTCCAAGCCTCCGTCAGAGAAAACGGTTGTCCTTAGCCTCTTCCCAAATGTGAGCTACAGGACAGAAAAACCTCCATGGCACATTTTAATGAAATTTAGAAAGGTTAAAATCTGATTGTATTTCCTCCGTATCACACCTTAACATGCTGGTGATGCACAGCAGTTCACCCCTTCCGTGCACACTCGTGTCCAATGGCAACTGGAGTTACAGAGCACACAGCATATCAAGTGTATGTCCAAAAAAGTACATGGGAAACACAAGATTCCTGATCAAAATGGCATTTCCCAAATGCTGGAGCACCGTGCTTCTCCATGAGCAACGTTGCCAAAGCTTGCAGCTTATAGCAAGCGCAGCAAAATGGGAACGTGCCTCTGGGCCCCAGGAGCAGAGGAAATTTCAATGTAAGAGGCTGGTGCGGGGAGGGAAAGAAACCCATATTCTGCCTCACGAGCAGAAAAAGTGGGTACCTCTGAATGGGTCTATTTGTCAGGAAAAAAAACCCATCCTGGAAAGAAAAAACACTCCCCTCAACCCTTCATTATTACACATTCTATTCTGATTTAGTACACAGACACATCCAGAAGTACTGAAAGGTAACAGAGATGAAATTCTGGCCGTCCTTCTCCTTTACTCAATTTTAACAGTATTAATTTAATTTTTAGGTAACCAGTATGGTAATTCCCTCAGCCCAGCCTTCTCTACCTGTGCCCACATGGAACCGACCAAGTCATTTCGTTTCCTCTTTTGCATTCATGCTCTTCAAATATTTGCAGACAAGCAACCCGGCTAGCCTCTGTTTGGACTCCTTATCTCAACGTTTTCGGTCCTTAAAAATCCTCTCTTCCCTTCCCCACACCTCCTGTCTAAACTTCCCAAGGGGCAGTCATCCGACATGGTCTCTGGCAAACAACATTACCGTTTACCTAGCTCTCAGCTGGACACGCAGTGGGCTTTGCTGGGGAAACCTGGGCATTAAATAGGAAGACAGCAGAGAGCAGCTGTGCTCCGCGGAAAATTGTTCCTGCTTCAGTTCTTGAATCTACAGACATTTGCAGCCACCTTGCCAGGGAGGTGCGCACCCCTGTGTCAGTACAAAATGGGTAGAAACTTCGAGTTTTTCTACTACAAGAGCAGGAACGACTATTTTTTAAGATCTAAAAAGCCTTCTGCACCCAAGGCATGATTTTTTTTTTTTTTTTTGCTTGTAAACATTTTATATGCAGGAAGCACCACCAAAAGACTGTAAATATGATGGCTAACTTCTCACCAGCTGAGATAAGACCCCGTTTTTATAGATGGGGAAGGTACAGTGACTTTTGCCCAAGGTCACACTGGAGATGGGGAGCAAGGGTTACCAGCTTGCCTCCTATTTGGTGATATAATTTTCCACTTTTGGCCTGGGTCATGCTCCTGGATTGTATCCTTGCCCTCTGCAGGTCGTATGGCCGAGGGGCCATTTCTAGCTCTGTCAAGTTCACACCTTTTATTGCTTATTAATTAATTCATAAAAGTCACACTGCTTTGAGAGTACCAAAGACAACTTTTTTTGAAAAAGATTACTTATGCCAGAAGCGGGTTCAACTTTTCAACATTTTCCTGGCTTTAAAACTCACTGACACCTCCACAGCCACGTAAGCTGTAGCAGTAGATATCCAGCACTAGGTTTTGTGGCTGCTTTACCCTCCAACAGTATAGGGCCCGATCTCGGAAGGAAGGAAAGGAGTCTTAAACCATCTTCATCTGGATGTTTAAAGTGCTGGTCCTCAAGCCTGACTTTCAGCACACTGAACGCACACAATCACTTTCCGTGTGTAAATAGGCGGTGTCTGCAAAACCACTGTTTTCCCTTGCTCCTTGTTAAAAGTGTATTTTAAAAAGGGGCAGGGAATTCATAAGCTTTTAAGCAAATAACGGGGGAGTAGTACAAGGCAGTGCCCACAGGCCCAGCAGCGCCGGCTGCGGCCCCTGCCAGCTCCCTGCCCACGTCTCTCAGGTACGTCTCGGGTACATATTTGCGCTTCTGGTGCCTCCTCCCTCCAGGGCTGTTGGAGCGCGTAGGGCAGCCCCTGGCTCCACCCGAGCCTGCTACCTGCCGATATTCACCTCCTCTGGGCCAGGAGGCCAGGACAGAGCCGTGCCGCACGCCAGGTGGGCAGGCTGCCGGGCAGGCATGTCCAGGGTCGCGGCGAGGCTGTGCCAAGAAAGAGCGGCTGCGGATGGGCTCGGATCCAACAGGAACGCCATCAAGTATTTGAAGCAGGACTACGAAGCCCTGAAGCAGCAGTGCCTGCAGGCTGGCACCCTGTTCAAGGATGAGGAGTTCCCAGCCTGTCCTTCCGCGCTAGGCTACCGGGACCTGGGACCGTACTCCTTCAAAACCCAGGGGATAATCTGGAAGCGCCCCACGGTAAGAATGCTTCATAACTGCCTGTTTTACTGGGTTCAGATCTAATCAAAGCACACCTGAACATCCATGCTAAATCAGTGGTGAACCTGAATATCTGCTATTCCTGTATGTTTTGGTTTTTTTCTTCTATCTTGCTTTACCTCCATGGTTAGCAGAAGCAAGGTTGAAAAGGGGGTGGGGAAAAAAAAAAATCCACATCTAAGCCCTTTATAAAGTAAGGAATCCTATAACTGCTTCATGGGAACCTGCTTCCTCTCTGTCCATCCCAGCTCCACGGAGCTACAAGGCCAGGGTACAATCCAGAGACGGATGTAAACGCGCCACATGTATCCAGACAGAGTGCAAGGCACCCCGGGAGATACCGACCATCAATTGTAACGGTACCCACAACATGGTCCTGCCACTGTGCACCTCAGGAAATCAGGCTAATACTTAATTAAAATCCTCTGCCTCACTTCAAGCCACCTAGAACAGTTAAAGAACAATTGACTGGAACTGTTATTACTGAAATACATATATCCTATAAGTGGCCTTTCATTTAAAAATGGTCATTTTCATCAGGAAAGATTAGATGCTGAACTTTTTTAAAACCACAAAATCAGGGCTTCAGAGATTTTTCTGCACTTTCATTTTTCTGTCATTTTTTTCTGTCCCTCCTTTGCGCCTCCTTTGTCATTTTGCCCCTCCTTGCAATGTCAAGAACAATTGAAAAAAGGGGAAGGAAGGAAAAAAACAACTTACGTTCCTCTGATGGGGGAAAGGAGAACAAGAGAAGAAGGGAAAATTTCAAGGCTTAGATTTTTTTTTTTTCCCCCACCTGAAAAGTGAGAAACGGAAACTTGCAGGCTTAATAACACTAAGTTTTTAACCTGGCAACCTCATTTGTCCATCAGCACTTCACTCTGGCACCGGAATGTTTCAGCAGCAAGTACCGTGGATGTATCTCTTGGCTTTGCCTACTCTGGGAGACCAGCAGCCTTAGAAAACTCACTAAATTATACTTTGGTTCCTCATGCAAGGGCAACGTTGTGCCTGGTGCAGGCAGAGGCACAGCCACAAGCGTAGTGTGGTCAGGAATGACCGAGGGCTGAAATCAGCAGGTTAAATGTCCCAGCCCTGCCTGCCAGAGATGTGCCCACATGGGACCCCTCTGCCCTCCCGGCACTCAGCAAAGAAACAAGCAGTTTATGGACACTTAGCTTTCAAGTAACTGGACCCACTGGCTTATCCCTATGCATGGGGCAGCGTCCAACCCTGCTGCAAGGTGGCACAAGCACACGTGCTGGGGACAAACCCTCTGCTTTGCTCTCCTGTGGAGGAACCTGGATCTGACCTACTTCTGCAGGTTGCGGATGACTCCAACAGGAGATCACAGCTCTGCTCATTGCTTGGACTTTTTCAACCAGCCGACAAGTTTCCATCTACAAACTGCCCACAATTGCAGGCTGATGGGATCGCGGTTCACTTACCTGCCTGCATCTGAAACAGGCAGCAGGACCCAGTGGGCAATCTGGAAGAGATCTGCTGGAGAAATGCACCCTGCAAAATAAATATCCGCTGCTAAGGTCATCTCCCCCTGGTTTGTGACTGCTGGTTTGCAGACAGTGAGTGTTAGACACTCTGCTATCAAAGACTTACCTTCTGATTTCAACGGTGGGTTTATAGAAAGAGAGAAGGTGGAAATGCAGTTGGGAGAAAGGTGTATGTGGCACTTGGCAGTGGCTCAGAAAGGACAGGTGTCTAGGTGAGTAATAAGTCACATGCAGCTGACTGCCACCAGGTGCACCGATTTGGAGGGAGGAGAGGAAAACCAACACAAAACCTTTTCTGTGTGGTAGGTAACTCCTGACTCCTATCCACTGAGACCGACCAGCTGGATAACCAGAGAAACAAAAAGGATATAGCTGAGATCACACCTATTGCGAGAGGAGATTCACAAACTGGCTCTTCAGCACACACAAGAAGTCCTGGCTTGTCCCATGGCACGGGGATGCTCAGAGCTGACAACCGCCGCTCTCTAGGAGAGCCTAAGGCTTCCTCAACACTGGTCACCGAGTTAGGCTTCCTATAAACCGCCCCTCGCTGCCATCCAGAAGCTTATGGAAAATGCTCGGGAGAAAGGGAAGGCTTTTGTCCCTAGGCAGATAATATTAACTTCCTAATATAGGGCATGAATTGTTGGAGGGCTCAGAGGTGGGTTAGGAGGAACAGTCATTGCCATAACCTACTTGGCTGGCCCCAAAGGGCCAGGAAGAAAGGAGGGGTCGCTAATAAAAGCGTTTGCGTGGTTGGCCTCCCAGGAAGCGAGGTCAAGGTGGGGGAACATCCTCCATGCCGGTGGCAGTGGAAGCTCAACTCAGCTCCAGTGTCAGGCCCAGCAGCGACGGTCACAAACTCATTTGCACTGCTTGAGCCAAAACCACAGCAAGACAAAATAAGATGTAAATGCCAAGGTTGAATTTTCACCTCTGTCCCCACAGTAGCAAAAATGCTCACCAGTATCACTGACAGTCTCAAGTAGCAAAGGGCTTCAGGATTTTCCTCCAAAAAATACGTGCAGTTTTCAATTTAATAAGGCAACGTTGTTCTGACACCACATTAATCAGATAAAGGGCAAAGGATATATTTTTTAAGAAATGTTGAAAGTGTTTAATGTTTTTTGAACCTTCACATTGAAACAATGAACAAGAAACGGGAACTTTTCAGACCAGAAAGGGTGATGCATACTTTGAAAATGTGTCTTTTCAGGAGTTATGCACCAACCCTCAGTTTATAGTTGGAGGAGCTACTCGAACAGATGTCTGCCAAGGAGACCTGGGTACGTACAGCGCTTCTGAATTTTGTGTTGGAAGAAGAAAAAAAAAAATTCCTCATACACAGACTGTTTTATTGGCTATCTGACAGACATAGCATGGAGAGAGGCAGATACCCAAGAAGGGGACTCATGCACCAGCATTGCTGCCTGGGACGGGGTGTATATAGGCTTGTAAGAGCATTATCAAACCTGGGAGACACCAAACTGTCTCTTGGAGGTAGAAAGCCAATTATCCCTTTGTGGAGCAGAAGACTGGTTTGCTTTTCACCTCTTGAGGAAGAGCTGGACACCAACATAATCATGAGAGCACTTGCCTTGAAGCAAGAGAGCGGGCTTCATGCCCATCCCAGCAAGAGCAGCTCCAAAGACTCAGGGGGCAAGGGGCACCACGGAATTTTCACCCAGTAGCCTAGATTTGTATTCGGGAGGCAGAGCAAGTTCTAGCCACAGTTTCATGCAAAACAAGTACACAAGAACCGAGGGGCAGAGCAGGAACTGGTTTAGTACAGGGGCTGGGGCTATGACGTGCCATTTCACGCCAAGCAGGATGGCCCATCTGCTTGCAGGCATGTGTTAGAAACGAGGACCACATCGTAAAAAAATGAACGGAGCACGTAAACTTTGTAATACCATCCACAACAAGCAAATTGTTCCAAGCCCTTCATGCTGATTGCTCCTTCTGCTTGAACGGCGTTTGGTGTAGAGCTGCGAGCAGAGGCGGGAGTGACCGGGCACCCTGTGCAAACGCAGCTGAAAAAGGCAGTGTTGCTCAGCTCCCCAAATTAGGGGCTGACGCTGATGAGATGTCTCTCAGACAGCACTCGTCCTCTCCTGGAGATCCATCATAGCAAAACTTTCTTACCTGTTTTTCTCCAGTGCTTGCTGTCTAATCAGAGCTCCCATGCAAGCGGCCAGAGGGGAGCTGTAAGGGGGCTTTATTCCCCCTTCGAAGAGCTGCAGCAGCAGCCTGCCTGCCTTGCTGATAAGATCCAGCTCCAGAAGACAGCAGCAGCAACCTCTCCTGACTACATATAGAGGCGAGAAGGCTGAAACTCCTGTAATGAGAATTTGATAGATTAGACACAGAGAAATCAGCCTTTCTCCCTCCTGCGCTGCTTACCGCAGTGCTCCTGACCTTACTGGTCTTCTAGCCCATCCATTGTGCAAATAAGACTCAAACAATTTCTGCAAGTCATTGGCAAGAAATAATACCAATGCTGGTCCTGTAAACACAGCACCATTAAAGCTATTGCTAAAAAATTCCCTGGTGTGTGGGCCTGTGCTCCAAATGCTAAAAATAAGACACCCAATCATATACTTGCTCCAGGATATTTATTCAGTGGATGCTGGAACAGAGTATGGGGAAATTACTTACTGTATTTTAGGAAAATGGTTCAGATAAGTAATAAAAGCGACATTTCTTGTCACCTCCAATTTGGGAAGCTTCTATAATAGCATAAAAAAAAAAAATCTATCATATGCCTGAAGTAAAACCTCATTTTCCTTGACAGATTGCAAGCTAAAGGACTGAAGAGTATTACCTGCTCTTAAACTAGAAGAGGTCAATGCATTATTTGTGTTAAGCCTAGAAACTGAATGCAAATACCCTGAGCCCCTTTTTATTTCTGCCACCTCCTAAAAGTCTCTGTGGAGTCCCAGTCCTTTGTGCTAAATGGGCTTTCATTAGAGAGTAGTGCCAAAATCCATCAAACAACAGAACTGGACCCAAAAGCCTCCTGTGAATCTGGGGACGGTGCCTGCCTCTGAGCTTTCCCAAGCCAGCCTTTGGTGGGCAGTACCCCAAGTGCTGGTCCTGAAAGTGACTCCTAAATGTAGAAGAAAAGCCCCAGTATCTGATTCTGAGAAAAGGAACTTCCTTTTCTCTCTCTCTCTCAAAGAAAAAATAATCGAAGATAATCCAATTTGTTTCTGCAAGGCTCCTTACAATCGCTTCTACACACACTGACCCTTCACGAAAATAAACTTCAGAATATAGGCATGGGACTTCCCTTTTAGCGTTCAGGTATTTGGTTTACATCTCTGAGGTATACTATGCTTTTTTGGTATTTGATCCAATACCTTAAATATCAAAGCCCTTGTTACTAAAGCCCTCATGTAAAAACAGTTCTATTGAAACAGACCCTGATTACATATTTACATAAGCCATGTATGTGACCTGTTAACAAGTCCTTTAGGGAAATAGAGCCTATTTTTAATAATCTTCTCAGACATGTTTCTTTTCTTTTAAAAATAACGCTACAGGTCTGGGGTTATATGAACAAAAGGAACAAGAAAACCCAGAGTTAGTCTCACGCCATTAAACTTATTTCTTTGACAACAGTGTAAGCTAGATGAATATCAGCTTGGGAAGTTTGGTGGGAACTTGAAAGACTTGAAATATTTTAAACATTCTTTGAACCATATCTTTGTGATAGCCTAGTAACAACTTGAAATGCAGTCACATAGCCTTAGTTACTAAAGGTGACTTATGAAGTTTTCTTGCAGCTATCTGAATAAGTTAACCCCAGAATTGTTTGCAGAAGGTTTTAAGAAGCAAGTGGCAGAAATT
This sequence comes from Fulmarus glacialis, assembly GCF_000690835.1. Classification (NCBI taxonomy): domain Eukaryota; kingdom Metazoa; phylum Chordata; class Aves; order Procellariiformes; family Procellariidae; genus Fulmarus; species Fulmarus glacialis. The sequence continues at coordinate 43,875 of NW_009189314.1, read as the reverse complement.
TAATTTAAAGAATATAAAACATACTCAAACCCTCTCAGTTTAATATTAGCTTTCCAGATCTGCACCATTTATATTCATGGGGCGCCTTTTGTTGTGAAGGCTCAGAGGGTACTCCAGGCACTGCAGGTCCCTTGGCCTGGTCTGTCAGCTGGAGAAGTCCCCTGAAGCCAACGCAGATGCACCAGTTCACACCATCTGAGGAGCCCACCCCACACAGTTTTTGTATGCATTTTGTCTTACGGGCAGATTTGAGAAGGTTAAGCGTAGGTTGGAGGACAAACCAAAGCCTGACAGCTCTGAGATAGATCTGATTAAGTGTTGAGGGAGCCTTTGGAGCTCCTGTAGGCAGGAGAGTGCTTAATAGTACTGGGTTTGTTCACTTATTTTGCCATAGACATTAATATACGGCCCTGCTGGTGTTCAGTCCCATGGGCCCAGGGGTATTTGAGATCCTTGTTCTAAGAGATAGATCCCCTAGATCTCAAGAAATACATTGAGACCTCAAAGAGAAGAAAGCCTGTTCCTTTGCTGGGTGCTCCTTTGCCTTTCTGCACAGCTGCAGAGCTTAATTCATTTCCACAAAAAACTTTAGGAAGCCTTCTTTAGAAATCCCAAAGCAGGAACAGCCTGCACTGCCAGAAATTATAAAGCTAGCGTGTCAGTGCTTCCTTGATGTCTGGTAGGATGCCCCAGGTACTACAAGCTCTGAAGAAAGGCTTCCAGCAGGGACTAAAACTGAGAGTCAAATCCGCTTGACAAACCGGGAAGCAAGAGCCACGGCATTGTATTTGGATCCCTTCTGAACACCAGACATTGCTGAAACAGCAACAAGCCAGAGTAGAGTCAGGACAGAAACGCCTCTGTACTGTCCGTTAGATCTTGGAACCAGACACTTGGACTTTTGGCTTAAACTCACCATCACTAGATCAATGAAGAGTTTAGATGCTCTGCGTCTAGGCACTTTGATGGTAGCTAAACAGAAGCTGAGCACTGCTCTGTGGCAACAGAAACTAATCAAATTTCTCATTTATTTTATGGCCTCTGTGAGTGCAGCGCGCTTGGGTAAACATCATCAATATAGAGGAGTCGCTCAGCTCCCAGGTCACCAAGGATTCGGTATTCTCTGCAGCAATTCGATTATCTCTGAAAACCAGGAGGTGCCTGCGTAGCACTGAGGACACGAGCCACCTCAGTACATCTGTGAGCAGCGAGTGATTTTATTTCAAGTACACCAATAGGCAAAGTAATTCTCCAAGATCGTGTGTGTGTGTGTGTATATATATATATATGTAGGCACAGCTAGGCTTCATGCTTGCCCTTTCCACCACAAACTGAAGGTCAGAATTGCTTATTTCAAATTAAAAAAAAAAAAAAAGAAAAAAAAAGAAAAGAAAGAATTGGACTTTACCAACATTACAAATTACTTCAGATCCGGGAATCAAGCTGGCCTCTTTTTAGCACATTCAGCAGCAGCAGTAAACACTGTAATTGGCACTTGTCTGAAACTTTTGTTCATGAAATATGAGACTGAGCAGAAAGCAGTGTATGTGCCCGTAGGTGATTTAGCCTTGCAGGGCTAATGCTGAGAAGACTTTTTTTTTTTTTAATTTCTTTTTATAAGCCAAAAGACTACAACTTCAAAAACGCATACAGTGAGCAGAAATGCTTTTTGATATTGTCATTTTTTCTGACTATAACTGTATTGGAAACACAGTCTAATTAAATATTTAATTCATTGGCCAATTGGCCTCATTTCCTCCCCCTCCAAAAATTCACTTTTTAGGAAGGGAATCAAATACTTTCCTCACAGTTTGAAAGGTGACTCATAACCTGCAGCTGAATCAGGACAAGTTTTAGTGCTCCTACATAAGCTGCCTTTCTAGGGAGCTTGTGCTGCTGCACTATACTGTGGGCACAACCACAGACAAAACTCTGAAATCTGGTGCCGACAAAACGGTGTTGAACTTTGAAAAAAGGAACATGTACTGTCAACTTGTACTTTTGTAGAACTAGTAATATATTATCCAGTAGGTCTGAGAAACCTTATTAATAGACCGGGATCCCACTGTGGTGTACAAGAAGATAACCTGCGCAGTTTAGGCTCCATCCTGGAAGCTCCTTGGTGTGGACAGATTCCTGCATCCTCTTTCATTTGTCTTAAAGCCAATATTACAGGAATCTGAATGTAATGCATCACTTTTATATAAAATATGGCCCCAAACCATCTGCATCTAGGCACCCCATGCAAACCATCCTTTTTATCAGGCTACTGCACAGCAGCCAATTCCCAGCTGGTTCCTTTCAGAGGGCATGGTTAACATTTGTTTAGCCACAAGCTTAGCCAAAGATATTAGGCCCCCAAGTAAGGTTTAGAGACAGGACTCTGCATTGCTCAAGGCAGGCATAGCTATTTTTAAGGCCTGCAGTTCTTCCAGTACAATTCTTTCCACGCGAGCTTTGAGGAGACTTGCCCCTAATGCTTCCCTGGAAGGTTAGATTGCATGGCACGTTTGCGGGGAGGCAGAAGTGCTAGTGCCAATGCCACTCACTCTCACAGATGCTAAGAAGTTAATTCATACCGTAAGATAGCTATAAAGGATTTCACGCTGCATTTGGCATCTTATGGGGATGAGATTCTGAAATTGTTTAGTTCTGAGTCAGGGAAGTAAATAACGTATTTAAGGCAACTCCTCTCATTTCACTGTTTCTTCTGCCTAATTGTGCATCAGACATACACCATGCTCAGCAAAGCCCAGAGTAGTTTCCCTTCACTGGCTGTAAATCCTGTCCTGGACCAGGAAGGGGAAACCCTTCCAGGTGTTGCACGTTGGGAGAGCAGCAACTCATCACTGCTACAGACCTCTGGTCTCACCAGGGGTGGAGGGACACACCAGGGTCACCAGGACCCCCACCCTGCCATCTTTTCAGAAATAGTCTTCTGTGCTTCGCAGCATGCCAGGAACAGCCAGGGCAGCAAGAAAATCTGGGATAGTTGAAAAAATGAGGGCTTCAGTTCTAACTTCATAAGGCTTTTTCATCTTCCTCCTCTGAAGAGCCATTCCCCAGGTTTATCACCATTATTTCTACCTCTCCAAGCAAAAGCAGAAGTTATAACAGCATAAGGCATACACCTGTACCAAGGAAAGTCTCAAAGAAATAGATACAAAGCAGGTCTGAGTGTTTGCAGTCTCATTTTTTCGTGCATCTACATTTTCTTGTAAGAGGAGGTTCTTAAGGCCTTTTTTTCCCTGCCTTGTGCTCTCCCAATTTTGCTTATTTTATACATAGGTACCTAAGGCTGGAAGGAACCTTCCAGGCCGGTGAGTTGAGTCCTCTTCCACAGAATGCAAAATAATTTGTAAAAGAGCTGGGTTCAAGATGAGCTTTAGAAGGTTTTTGCTCATATTTGTTCTAGAGGCTGAGGCTTTTGTACTCGCTCTTCTATATGCACAGCAGCAACTTTTTCCTATTTCCAGTTTAAACATCTCGCAACCCTTTTATTTTAATTTATCTTCTCTTCTGCAAGGGAAATATTACCTTTCAAGTAAGAGCTCTTGGCTCAAACAATTGTTCTGCAAAGTAGCATTTAACCTGCCTCACACTTCCGCTTCAAACTTCACTTGTGGTAGGATGAGCAGGACAAGCTATTTTTAACCTCTTCTCATAAGAAATGCAGGTGGATGGGGAGAAGCAGGTAATCCAGCCATTTTCTACCCCCTTCCAGCTCGAATGCTCTTTCCTGAATGCGGCAGCCAGGATGACAAAGTGCAATCCTTAAGGAAAGTTCAAGTGACACCTCACATACTAATACTAAGTTTTCTCTCCTCATTGGAAATGCCTGGGCTGGCACACTGGGTGGATCACGGCTTTGCACTCATATCAGATCAGCCAGCTCAGGTGGTTACAGGTCATTACACCAGAGGCACTTCTTTATAGGTGTTTCTCAGGTCACTGCTTGCCTAACTGGGATCAGCTGTTTCTTGCTCAGTTGATAGGAGGCACCTGGGTACCTCCCAGTGGGGTACAGGCAGCAGGGGCACACAGCACCAGGCAAGTCCCCGTATCTTACCTTTACAATTATGTTCATCGTGACACTAAATCATAAAGCCCAAGTCAATATAAAGAGTTAGCTGTTGCTCTAAGATATTAAATCATGCTACAGATTAAACTCTTTCCTTGGTTTCTCTGTTAGCTTATTTCCACTGAAGCAAGAGCTGTTACGCCAATCCCTTCTTCAGAATATGCACCTGCACAAAGAAACTATGTCTTGGCACAGATAATCCACAGGGAACCAGGAGAATGTTAGTACCTTCAGAGCAGCTTTGCTTTCCTAGACTTTCTGCACACCTCAGAAATAACACAGAACCACAAAAATTCTTCCTACTATTTGCAGTATGCAAATACTGTAAGAAACGCATGAATCAATGAGTTTCCCAGGCGCACCAGCTTTGGTGTGATAGAGGCTTCCACACACACAACCTCCAATCCACAACAAGCAACTAACTCAGCAAATAGCTCGAGCTGTGAGACACTCGGCCTCCAGCATGGGCTGGGCATGCCCATCCTTTCCAGGATAAGGAGTGGGCCAGAGAAAGGACTCACCTCCTTGCAAAGTTCCCAGGAGATTTCAGTTTCCGTTAGACTCATGGGCAAATCCATAGCAATAGCCCTAAGTGCTGGTTCAAGTTCAGACCTTCAAAGAAAGGGCTAAGAAGAAATAGCCACCTGAATGTTCCTGCTATACATTGAATCTTCTCCCACCACCCTTCTATCAGCCCAGAGCTTTTGCCCTCTTCTGGACGCCTTCTAGGCCCTTGCCTTTCCCAGGCGTGCTGGCTTGGGTCTAGTTAAAGTACCACAGGTCATTAACTCTGTACCACCCAGCCAGGCTTTGCAACCCACATACCTCAAATGCCTTCTCTCTCTGGTTATGTTCTTGGTCTCCTGAGGGCATTAACAAGTTTAGATAAAGCAGCCTGCTTTCACAGCTTCATTAAAAAATAAAAATAGCAAAGTCCAAACTAGACCATTGAAATTACCACCACGATCAGCCTCAGAGGCCCCAGGATACCTATGCAGTCTGGGTGAGTGGAAAATGAGCAGAAGTGGTAAATAACACAACAGAACAAGAACGGATTGCTGAACCAATACTGAGTCTGGCAGGACCTTGCAAAGCACTTAATGCTGGCATTTTAGTCCAGATGGGACCGTGACATAATGGTGTAAGAATCAGCTTGGCAAACCCTTATTTATTAATTAACTTTTCTGCCTTGTAATGTATGTGGTTTTAGGTGATTGCTGGCTCCTAGCTGCCATTGCATCTCTCACTTTGAATCCAGATGTTTTGTACCGCGTTGTTCCCAAGGCTCAGAGTTTCCAGAAGGACTATGCTGGAATCTTTCATTTCCAGGTACCTATATGATCAGAGTATTGAGAATAAAAGAGGAAAATGCTAGTACTTAGCTAAAAGCAGCTTTTTTTTTTTGTGTTTGGCACAGGCTAAATATTCAAGAATTACAGTGTAAGGGGGGAGGGGGGAAGAAAAGAAGAACAGAGTTAAATAACATTAAGTGACACCTGATTACTGGCTAGGTTCTGCTGTCTTACAGCTGATAGGGCTCTGGTGAGTTACAGAGGTTTTGTAAACTGAGCCAAACCATCACACCACGTGAGTCAAGCCAAGCTCTGTCGCTGCCGACTGTCAAGAGTGAATTCAGGCTGATGCAGTTTCTCTGCCTTGCCTTGCCTTGCCTTGCCTTGCCTTGCCTTGCCTTGCCTTCCCTTCCCTTGCCTTGCCTTGCCTTGCCTTGCCTTGCCTTGCCTTGCCTTGCCTTCCCTTCCCTTCCCTTCCCTTCCCTTCCCTTCCCGCACCTTTGTCTGGATTTCCTTGCCTGCAGACCCAGTGTGTTGGAACTGAGCCAGCCTGCTTTGGCTAGAGGTTAGGCTCGGGTGTGAGCAGTATGGATTCACTCTGCAAAGCTAAAGGAGGTGTTTTGGTGAGGACAGATGTTATAGAGCACATACCTATTCCTTCCACCAGCTCATCTCAGCAGAGGGTGTGTGAATTATCTTCTTTCAGGACTGCGTCAAATTCTGGAGTAAATGTTTCTAGTGTTCAGGTAAAAAATTAGCATTAGCGGTGTTTCACACATTTCCCAGTATTTTCAGAAGGGATTAGCACTATTGAGTGCTTCCCCTTTGGGTGACCTCTCCTTGCAGCATTTTTACAGGGGCATTGGGTTTTTTTTTTCAGTGGATTGCACCTTAAAAGAGTAGACAAGAAAAGAGACTTTAGAGTACCCTGTCTACACACTAGCTTTCTGGACTCTCCACCACGTAAGCTCTGCATGGAGCACAGACAGTGTTCCAGATGTTATGTGCAACAAGTTGCTGTTAATATTACCTTCAGCAAAATTTAATACAGCGTTAAGAAGCCTGCTGAGTGCTTCACAGGGCTGGGAAGAGTTTGCCTCTGTTACAAGGGAGAGGAGTCCAACATGGGAGTGAAACCTTACAGTGACTTGTCCAGGGGGAACTGATGACAAGTGAAGGGGTAGGAAGATGGTAGTGTGAAGCTATTATGTGTGCACCAGCCCTCATCATCTTTTCCTTTCTTCTTTTCACCAGTTCTGGCAGTACGGAGAGTGGGTGGACGTCGTGGTGGATGACAGGCTGCCCACCAAGAATGGGAAGCTGCTCTTCACGCACTCGGCGGAAGGCAATGAGTTCTGGAGCGCGCTGCTGGAGAAGGCCTACGCCAAGTACGGTGGCTAAGCAGGAGGCAGCGCTCCTGGGTTTGCAGAAGTTGACTGCCCAGGCGGTTGTGGTGTTAAACACAATGCCTTTCACTCAAATGCAGCCTCCATTCCACCCATTATTTCCAGTTTCCTCTAGGTCCATAAAGGGTATTGCCAACCATCTGTTTCAAGGGGCTTTACTTCTGGTGCCCCAGGTCACACTGATGATCACACGGACTGAGGGATACTAAATTATGAACCCTTCTTTCTGCAGTGCCAATGCTTACAAATGGAGATGGCCCCTTATGTAGCTCTTGTCATCTCCCCCACAGGTTGAATGGCTCTTATGAAGCTCTCACAGGAGGGTCCACTATGGAGGGCTTTGAGGATTTTACTGGAGGCATCTCCGAGTCCTATGAGCTGCGGAGGGCTCCTTCAGACCTGTACCAAATCATCCAGAAGGCTCTGAGAGCTGGGTCGTTGCTTGGCTGTTCCATCGATGTAAGAGACTGCAGCCGCTTTACTCTCCTAGCTCCTCTTCTCAGGGATCTGGTCCATATTGTAACAAAAGCTCGGACCAATGTTAGACATAGGTAGGAAGGTCTGAATTAAAAGCATACTACAATTAATGGGAGACTTTTATTGATTTTAGTTATAAAAAATTTTGGATGTGGGTCCAAATAGCCAACTCTTGTCATGCCTCCCTTTTTACAAGACAGCCTGTGATAATACTTTGAGCCATGAACTGGGGACGGGTCTTCCTGAACTCTGTTTTCATTCTCTGAGTATCTTTTCTCATTCAAATTCTGTGTAATTTCAGCTCCAGACACACAACTGCCAGAGACAAACTCTTTGAGATACTTTGTGGTAGCCTGTAGTCTGATTCTGCTTTGGTTTTCAATCCCAAAGATTATTGACACCTGTAATGCAAATTCTTTCAAGTTACAGATGATATTTGTACATGTTTTGGAAACTCCACACCTTTCACATCCCGTTTCATTATCTTGTTTGAAATCCTGGCATATAGGATCACTAGAGTTGAAATTTTTATACGCTGGATCTTGACTGAGGCAGGCTAGAGCCGAACTCACACGTCTTTGCAAGTGACTGGATATGTTACCTGAGCTGGGAATTGGATTTAGATTTAGATTTCATTATACATTCTTGAATCTCTGCTGTGCTAGGACTGCATATTTAGGGGCATGAAACTGTGGAGGTGAACTTTTGCTGTGGATCTCACCCCTATTTAATACACTTTGCATCAGGAACGTTGATATTCATTGTGCATACCACTTCGGATATCTTCCCCCATATTAATTTGCTCATGAAAGCTGTGTTTGTACACAAGATATAGTCCTAAATGTGTATCCTTTAATTGTCCCAGATAACTACTGCAGCTGATATAGAAGCAATCACAAGTCTCAAGCTGGTAAAGGGACATGCTTACTCTGTCACTGGAGCAGAAGAGGTAAGCCAGCCTCTCCAGGGCCATCATACAAAACAACTTGGGGTTGCAATACTGCAGTACCTTCAACTTTTTGATGTCTTTCTGTGACTGACCAAATAAAAATGTTGCTACCTTATGCACCCTCTTGCAGAAGAAGAAAGTATCTGTAGTACTTGGCCAGTTTGAAAGCTCTGTAGTGGTAGTTATATAGAGTATACCATGCAGTCTGCAACTTGTGTTGTACCAACAGACTGGAATACAAAATGTAAAGGTGGGCCAAGCTGTTACTGAAATGGAGGGTATGGAAAGGAGAAACAGGAGAAGAGGCAGCCGTTTGCCCACGTGTTCCTACTGCATAAGGTGGGAGCGTGCACTTTGCCAGTCAGCACTAATGGGAAAGGAGAAGAAGCCTCTTTCATGAACTCCTCCACTAGTCTTACCTTCACAGTGAGCCCTAGATACTCCTGCTCCTCTGAAACTGGAATCCTTACAGAGGTCTCCATGCCAAATAACCTCTTACCAGCCTTGCTGCGTTGTGTGACATCTCCTGCTTTTGAGGATGTAGATATTCTCCCGTTTTGTAGCTGATGTTCTCCCTTGCATGTTGCTGTCTTTATATGAAATGGTGAGTGCTGCAGCTAATGGCTCACTTGATGGCGCAGGATAATGTAAAGTAAGGGTGGAAGGTATGTAGGTGTCTTTTAACTATTGCAAGTTGTAATAGACTGCATCACTCAAGTATAAATTGTGTTTTGTCCTGTCTGAAAAACAATTGCCCTGTGATGATTGGAATAATGGAAGTGCTCAGGCTCTGTTTGTTGTGGATCTTTTAGGTATATTACCGAGGACAGCCAGAGAAACTGATGAGGCTTAGAAATCCCTGGGGTGAAGTGGAATGGACTGGAGCTTGGAGTGATAAGTAGGTTTTTATATGCGCCTGCTTCTCCCTCTTCAGTGTATTTTGGTATCTTTTAAAAATTAAATTGGGACTATGCAGTTAATCCAATCGCAAAGCACATTTAGGAGAGATACTAAATCAGTTGGAATAAAACACTATTAATTTATTAGCCAGGTTAGATATTGATCTGCTCTGCCCAGCGGACATTCTTCCCTGCCTCAGGCAGAGCTTTCTAATAAGAGAGAACAGCCCACATTTTAATTGTGAGCAGCCCAATGCAAGCCATATCCACGTTATTTTACAAGACGACTTTTCTCAGATTGATCCTACTGAAGGTGCCAGGACCTTAGCAGGATATGCAAACCAATCCCATTCCTGGGAAATACAGCAGGGCTAAACCATTGTGCCTGCTTCAACTCTAAGATTGCTGTGCTCTAAATCAGGCCAGTATCTGGTTTTTACTAGAGAATCTTGAAAAAATGAGGATGTTGACTAAGCTAAGAACCCAGAAGTTTGAAAATCTATCAGAAGCTGTCTGGGCTTCAACTACCTTGGAATCTCATGAGGATGGCAGTGAAAATACCTCTTTTATTTTTATATTTAGAACAGCATAAATTTTACTTTAATTTGGGCCATGATGTTTTTTCATGCAATACCTTGAGATTTCAGTTTCCTGTCCTGACTGACTGCAATACTGGTGCTGATGTCGTATAACACTTAACGATAGAAAACAGAGATAAACATTAGAATTATTCTTACCTTTATCAGGGCTGCTTTGCTCAGCCCCAAGATAAGCCACTTCAGGCACGCACACATGCCATACCCTGATTTTCTTGCACCTGTTTTACCGTGGGAGAAGCCTGCTGGGGCAGGTGCAGAACTGCACCATCACGTGGGAGCGGGTCCCAGCAGAATCCAGCTTGCTGCACAGTAACATCAGAATGGGAAAGGAGCAATGCTGTTTTCTGCAGTACATTTTCTAATCCCCCTTTTTTGCTTTCTTGTTCTTTGGTGACCCCAGCAGTGGAGCTTATATCATTTCCCTAGGGAGACTATCCAGCATCCCAACAGATCTTACAATCATAGAATCATAGAATCATTAAGGTTGGAAAAGACCTCTAAGATCATCGAGTCCAACCGTCAACCCAACGCTACCATACCCACTAAACCATGTCCCTAAGCGCCTCATGGCGAAGCTCTGCCCGCCTTTCAGGCTGCGTGTTACCTCATCCAGCCAGTCTGCAATATTTGCACATTCTGGCACCTGGCAGAGGTGATTCAATTTAAGGCTTATTTGTTGCAAATACGGTTTCAATCTGATTCCAGCCCTGTATAGTCAGGTTGCAGCGTGTACCGCCATTGGGAGGGGCAGAAGGTCTAGTTGTTGAAGAAATACATACTCCTTTATCAGCTGTAACTGAAGACAGAGCCTAACTCTCTGATCTTGTAGAACAAAACACAACAACTGAACAGCTTGCTTTTGTGCTTTGTCTGCAGTGCTCCTGAATGGAATTATGTTGATCCCAAACAAAAACAGGTGCTGGATAAGCAAGCAGATGATGGAGAGTTTTGGTGAGAATCATTCTGTTAGCTTAATCTTTTGGACATTTTCTGTGCACGTCTGCTTTTTAAGCAGTCTTTTCAGTTGGATGGAGAGGAACTGCCAGCACCAAGAGGGTTAATGACATGTGTGTGTTGTTAGCCTCTTGTTTATCTCCCTTCCCATTCAAGCATTATCTTTTATTAGAGCTTGCATAACTCGGTGCTTATCCAAAATATAGAGACCAGATGGTAATAAAATTAATGAGGTGGCAAGAATGAACCTCAGCTGCTCTATGTTTTGAGGTTTGTTTTTTTGCCTAAATGCTACACACTAATGAAAAAGTTTAGATTACCAGCTTGGGAAGAGTCTGTTTACCCAGACCTAATGGAAAGCCCATCCCAGGTAGCTGATTATATGTGGATCAGTACCGAATCCATGTCACTCTGTCCTAGACTGGAAAGATAAACGTCCACCGCCTTTCAGTGTAATCAGCTATATAGGCCATAAGGCACTGAGAAATGAGAACAGACCTCTGCTTGCGGCATGAAGTGATCAAGGTCTGTCACTCATGCAAACATACTAGGAATGGTAAAACCAACATTAACGATAGAATTAAAGCAATACACAAAGTGAGGCTGTTTTTCTACAGAGTGACTCTTTCGTAAGGGCCAACTCCTGCTCCCATTAAATGGCATCTCCTTGCACATTTTGTTCCACCAATTTTAGTGAATTTACTTATAAAGTATGATCCATGAGAGATTGCCCACGGCTGGGGAGGACAGAAAATGGCCCATAATGTGTCACAGCCATTGAGAACAACTGCCTCCAGGAGATACAGCTCATTTAGGGAGTGGGAAATTTTGTTTTCCAAAAGCCAGTGCCAAGCTTCAGAGTTCAATTAAACGGGGCTTTGGGCAGCTCTGTAGCACCGACATTTGCTGCCCTGTTGGGAGAGACATCCATTTGCACTCGCCTTGACTGTTGCAGGCTGATGGACTAACCCTGGTCTTTTTGTGCACTAGGATGGCGTTTTCGGATTTTCAAAGGCAGTTCACCCGCCTTGAGATCTGCAACTTGACTCCCGACACCCTGACAAGCAACGAGGTCAATAAATGGGACCTTACCCTGTTTAATGGACAGTGGAGACGGGGTTCGACTGCTGGGGGCTGCCAGAACTACCAAGGTGGAGACCTCGCCAAGGGGGCGGTTGGTGAAATACCAACACAACAGTCAAAATAAATGCTTGTGAACCGAAGGGGGCTTTGGTGGGAAGGGCTTGGAGGTGCAGCTCTTTCTGCAGGTTTTAGATAGTAAGCAAAAGCTTGGCAGCCTAAACCAAGATCTAATTCACACTTATTTCCTCGTCGGGGATTACCAACCCACTAAGCAGTTAATTCATGGCTGTACTCCTTTTTTTTCTCTGTCTGCTTTTCCTGCTTACACGGCTTTTGCTACTGACTGGAGTAATTCTCCGGAGGGTTGGGTAGGCCAGGAAAGTGTCACAGTTCAGTGGCAGTGTTGTTTCCCATGCATTTTCAGGTTAGACCTCTGGAGAGGCTGTCTGGCATTTGGTCCCCTTGCAACAGCAAGAGCCTCGGCCAAGGACGTTTCCTGGAGATAAATGACTGGCTGGAATTAACGATATCGGCTCCTCCCTGTTGGTCATTACTCCCCAGGAAATACCTTGGTGCTTTGATTTGCCATGGCTCCAACTGATATTCAGCATAGCTGTGAAAACATAAAAACATATAATATAATGCAAAGGACTGGAAAAACTCCAGGCAAAAGTCCTTCCAAAGAGATATTCTCTGTAATTCTAGTGACAGCCATCTTGGCTACAATGACAGCAAAATCTCCTCCTTTTTGTCTCGCCTTGGGAATTCTTAGCGACATATTGGACCAATCCCCAGTTTAAAATCCGGCTGGATGAACCAGATGATGACCATGAAGGGAGTTTGAATGAGCCGTGCTGTACTATACTGGTGGGCTTGATGCAGAAGAACCGCAGGAGACAGAAGAAAATGGGAGAAGCTCTGCTTAGTATTGGTTATTCGCTCTATCAGGTAAAGTTTGTTCCTGATTAAAGGCTTTATTCCCTGTTCTGTTACACTGCAAAAAATTAGCAATGATGTGCTACATCTTGACATTCAGCACTACATTTCAATAATAACTGGATTTTGCAAGATGATTCAAATCCTTCTCTCATTTCTTCCTGATCCACATAATATGGGAAGATTCAGATAAATTTAGGCTCAGTTTTTGTCCCACTTTAACAGGAGAGCAGTGTAAAACTAGAGGCAATAATTTAGCACCAGTCTCATTGAGAGCCTTCTCTTACAAAATCTGAACGGGGCAGGCTCAGGGTGCCTGGCAATTCCAGATAAGTGTTTCTGATTATAGCCTATCGTTAGTGCTCAGTAGTCACTTTCTTTTTTTTTATTATTTTTCCCTTGCATTTGAAAATTGTTTTGATTCATTGTCTACCATGCTATTGTTCTGGTTCAGTAATTTTGGTGGGGTGGGTTTTTTTTTTTTTTTTTTTATTCTCCCAGTATTGTTTCGCAAGGGAAAAAATCTACTGTGTCACCTCTAATTTCTGTGATGTGAGGGGAGAGAAGCAAATGTAAAAAATTCCAACCAGTATTATCATTCCCAATATCATACCTGGAGAAAAGCAGTTAAATGTTGTATAGATTCCACTGGATGAAGATCATTAACCAGCACAGGTGGGAGCAGATGGGAATGGCTGACTCTTGCTAATATATCTTGTGCAGGATGGTTCAAAACTAGGACAGGTTTTCCCTCGTGCCTAAGTGTCTGCATACACAAATGGTTCTCACCAAGCACGTTTCTGAGTTGCCATCTGTGTGGTGCCAAGCACCCTGGCCTATTGGCATCCTGAATTTGCACATTAAGGATGTCTGTCTGCTCATAAAGTTAACAGAGGTTTTGTGCTTTGCATCTATTTCATCCCATCTGCCTCCTCTGTGATCTTTTCCATAGTGGGGTAGACTTGGTGACTCTTAACAAGATGAAGACTTTCTTTTGAAAGACATGGCTGCTAAGTTACCTCAGGTAGACACTCAGCTATGATCCAAGTTACTTGGGTCACGCACTGTTGTAGGTTTACACCCTTGCAGATGATGCTGTGGCTGAGGAGGTCCAGTTAGGACAGGGTGGATGGTGGCCTAAAGCAGATGTCTATGCAGGAGAAGGTGAAAAGTTGTATGCCTAAGTCTACCTGCCCTGCAGAGGTTTTGTAAGTCATGTAGCTCAGACTGCCTACTGACAATAACTGTAAGTGTGCCCATCACCGAGCTCCTGGCCTTCTAGTATGCTGGTTATAAGGAACAAGACCTGAGGTCTCAAGGGGCCATCTCAGGTCCCAGAATCATTGTATGGGCAATATTTTCAAAAGCTCTTCTGGGACTTGTGAGGACACTCTTTGACTCTCACTGGAATCTGTGCTCTCAAGACAACTAATGGCTTTTGGAAAAGCTACCTTATATTTGGAGGTACAAATTAACATAGCAATTTAGTTCATTTAGGAAGGGCCAAATCTTGAATTTTGTTACTTGTTATAATTACCTTACAACAGTCTCATCATCCTCAGCCTGACTGCTAGTGACAGTAGCCTTATATTTTCATCATATTCCAGTAACAGTAGACTAGTAAATTTTAGGTCTGCTGTAATAAATTCTCAGTTTGTTTTTGGTCAGCGAAGTGGGGCTAACTTGTTGACTTTCCAGACTGAACATTTAAAGGCTTACCCAAATATTTCCAACCAATAGTATAATTCACAACACCATATCAGGAGAAAAGCAATTAAATGTTGTATAGATTCCTCTGGATGAAGATCCTGTTTTTCCTTTGGAACAGCTCTAGCACAAGCTAGAACTTCATGTATAACTGATACTACAATATATGGTTGTAAATGAAAATTAAAAAGAAGTGTCTGAAGGAGGCTTTATCTGATTTTTTTTTTTTTTTTCAAAGATAGATGTGGGCATGTAGCAGCCCTTTAACATTGGCTCTTTCTCTTCCTTTCAGATTCCTCAGGAGGTATGTAGTGTCTGCTGAAGACTTCTAGCCTCCAGATGGGCACTTGCTGTTGCACTGGAGAATTTAGCTACCAGGAAGACATCTTCCTCACTAATGACAGCTCTTCTGGAGAGCTTTGGTTTTGGATCACGGGACCAATATCTCAAGTTCTGATTAACCATTTCCAAGGGACTGGGGCATAAGGCTTTATTACAGACATCTGAGTCCCAATCTTGACTTCATCTATACTTGTTGAAATTTGGCTTCCACTAAGTTTGTGTAACAGAGGTCAGAATTTGTCTGTTTAGTACAGGTGAGGGCAGAACAGGGACTCTGCACTCTAAAATTGAGAAAATGTAGCTAATGTTGTTTTGAAGAAATGCCGAACTCTGTGGATCCATTCCTTTTATAGTTCTGAGCTGGGGTTCCTGGTAATGAACAAACCCCGCTCAACCTTTCCTAATCCTCCCAGATGTCAATACTGAGTTAAAGAGACCTTTCATTCCTGAAGAAAGAGACCCCAGGGGTGTCTGGCAGAAGGAATAGCCTATACTCATTACTGAGGTCCAGCAGCCTGCACTGCCAATTTTTCCTTGGCTTTTCAGTCCTTTTCTTCTCTCTCAGTAAATGAATGTGTGGTCATGTAGCAATTAACTGTGTTCTTTTAACAGCCTTGCAGATGCAAAGGGAAAATGAACTTTATATATTGAAAAAGATATGGATCTGGCTTCTTAATCTTTGCAGTCCCACTTAACTTAAGATCGAGTGGGCAGAAAGGATGGGGTGGTTGAATAAATACCAAATCCAATCTTATCTTCAGAACAAAAGAGGAAAAAACCCCGTACTTTTCTACAGTTTACAATAGAAAAACGGAATGATTATAAAATGTTTGATAACATCTTTGTATGCTCTGATCTTAGACAGCCAGAAACCTTATCCGTATGCAATGTTCCCCACCCTGTGTCAACCACACAGCACTTTTTGTGGATCAATGAATCATACATTTTTAAAGACATCTCTGTGCAGCAAAAGTCATGAATAGGAGGTTTAAAACAGAGATGTTATTCTTACACTACTGTTTCTTGTTACATTGGTGTTTTGTTTTGTGAGCTATGCAATGTTTCACTTGTTTAATAGTATATTCATATTAAAGAAAAGTTAAGTACTATTTTCCACATAATCCAAAGGAATACCCTTAGTATTACTAATAGAAATTGGGTAAATCATCTAATATAGCCCCAAAAGTCTCACCCTTGTGACTACTACTGTGTTCTGTTTACTATTATTTTCTGTCTGTTTAAATAAATCAGAGACTACAAGTCCTATGTAATTAGGAGATCTATCCCGTACCATAAATTGCTCAAAAACATTCCGAAATTTAAACTTGTTCACGAGCAGCCTGTGAAAGGCTCAATACATGGACAACTTAAGTACAGCAGGTACTAGTTTGACCAGATATGAGCACACATTGTGATATTTTTATTTATTTTACATTGCAGACTGTAAAGAGGCATGTGAAAGTATAATCTTTATAAAGGAAGATACTTTCCCCTTCTAATTATCTGCCTGACTGTTTCCCATGACAGAACCCTGGTGGTTAGCTTTTACGCCATCACTCGCGGATTTATTATTTTATGCTAAGGAAAAAAGTGAGATGGCTTTAAAGCACTGAAATTGAAGTAGGGCGGCTGGATTACCAGTGAATTGTCAAATGGTTTCTAACAAAAACACATTTCCCACAGCTGGAAAATAACACAGATATTCACATGAACCGTGCTTTCTTCGCAAGGAACCAACCGGCAGCCCGGTCTGATCCTTATGTCAACCTGCGTGAAGTCTCCAGCCGCATGAAGTTGCCCCGGGGAGAGTACCTCATCGTGCCGTCCACTTTCGAGCCTTACAAAAATGGAGAGTTCTGCCTGAGAGTTTTTTCTGAGAAACAGGCTAAAACGCAGTGCGTATCTCCTCTGTAACGCCTCCTCTTCTGCTGGTGAGGCGCATAAAGGGAAAAGTCAGGTGTTGCACCCAGATCCCGTGCTCTATCTTTTCCTTTAACCAGCAATATAGGCCCATTTCTAGGACCTATTTTCTTATGTAGTCTACCACATGTGACACACACTCCCCCATGGTAGAGAGTCATGGCTCTCCAGATGGCCTCCAGCAAGCACTCAGGTGGTAATTACATCCCTCGGATTTGTGAAGTAGAAGTTCCCACAATTAAAGAGCGCAGGCTTTGGGAGTATTATGATGAGGAGATGGTTTTAAAAAGGGTTGTATCAATAGCAGCCATTGAATGAAAAAACAGGAGTCTGGATACAAGACAAGAACAACAAGGCTGGATTTCCCAAGGAAAATATCTTCGAAGAGGCGGGACAGACAGAGGTGTAGGAAGCAGGAAACCTGGGGGCTTGTTCTATGCATTTGGTAACACCTTATATTAAAACAGCTTGTTTTGCTAATTATTTTGAGGGCAAATGATAGACTTGTCATTTCTTGTTGTTTTTTTTTTTTTCTGTTTTTCCTTAGGATGATTGGTGATGTGGTGGCTGCAAAACCATATGAGGTAAATGTCTTAACTGGGCAGATTGGTTAGTTGTTTTTTTGGTTTTGGGTTGTTTTTTTTTTAACAGACTTTTCTTTCATAATGTGGGGGCAAAACAGGGGTGAGATTTTTATTTTTCCCCTGAGCTGGGATCATAGTATGTGTTTTTGCTCAGGAAAAATATTTTTTGGTTATGGGCGTTCTTTATGTATCTCCCTGGCTTAGTTTCACGTGCATTTTCATGTACCTGGGCCCATGTGGAACAGAAACTGCACCCTTGTAGACTGGGCTGGAACACATTAAATTATCCTTCCATCTAGTACAGGTGGGAGAAGGTGGGGAGGGCACGGAATGATCCTTTTCATAGAAACAAATAGTCTTCCTGAAGCCCAAGAGAAATTGCAAAAGCAGACTTCCAAGGAACTGCTGAAATGCTATGGCCAGATGCAGCAGCATTTTCACTGCAGCTATTTTATAAAACTATTTCGGTGGCAGAAGAAAACACTTTCATCAGTCTTAGAAAGTATTTACTCCCAAATGAAGCCAGCCCCTGGCTGGTCATGATTTAAGTGGTGCCTCTGTTTTGCCATTGCTGCAGAGCAAGTGCTCATTTTCTGTTGCTGCAAACAGTCCCCTGTAAAGCTGCTTTACGATATCCACAGCTCGCTGTCTAGAATCACCTTGTAAACCACACTCTTGGTCATCTCTCTCCTCTAGCCTCATGTTGATAACAAAGATATAGATGATGAGTTCAAGACTCTGTTTCAAAAGCTCTCTGGAGAGGTAAGTGGATTAAAGCGAAAGAAAAAGACTGGGACCTCTCTGTTATGATTATGCAAACATTTGACTTGCCAGTTCCTTTTACTGTCTAGTCTTCAAAAAAACAAGCAGTTCTCCCCTTTTATGAACTCACAGTTTCTCTTCAATTTATTTTACAATAGAACAGTTTTACTGCATTGTTCTTCTTATTGGTGCAAAATGTGATTTGTTCCCTTGGTGATGCAGGGCATGGAATAACGTTGAAAATAGGCGTGATGGGAGCAAGGACTGTGAAAATATTATCCCATGGTGAAATAAATTACCTGTGGAGTTAGCGTATAATTCTGACAATTGCCTAGTTGGCCGATTCCTTCCTTTTTGTTTAGAAGCCCTGGGAATTGGAAAAACTGTTGCCTGAACTTTCTATTTATTGTATTTGACAAACCTCAGTATCTACTAAGCCCTGCTGCGCTAGCCTGTGGCTGTCACATCAGATTTCCTCTTAATGAACAGGTAGGTGGCCACTGGCACTGAAGGGGGAAAACACCATGTTAGTTAGAAAGACCTTTCTGAGTTTTGAGAAGACAATTTTAGTATTGTTTGGTTGTAGTTTCCATAAGCCTGGAAAATCTCAAATGCTGTCCTGAACCTCTTCAGCTGAGAAAGAAGGCAGACACCCAATCAGTCAAACCTGTTAAAAAGTTATCGTTTACTGTCACATGTCATCATGGCACCTAACAAACTTCTTACTTCCCATTTGAAAGGCTAGGATATATTAATGGTTTCTGAGGATCTCCTCCATGTGATGTCTGATAGTAATGTAAAGTGTTAGAAAAAAATTAAAGGTTTACATGCCTTAGATAAGGGTTGGAAGGAAAATAGTCCGCGGATGTCTGACAGCAAATGAATATAGTTTGTTTCAAATAGTTTTTGTGTCACCACCTAAAATATGTTTTCTGTCCAGGACTGTGAAGTGACTGCCATTGAACTCCAAACTATCCTAAACCGGGTTTTGGCAAAGAGTAAGTAGCGTTACGTGGTTCCCATTGAATGGAGCTGAGGGGCACGTGCTGAAATTGTGAGACATGAAGTTGCTCTTTGGTCAGAGTGAATATCTGTGCTTGGGTCCAGCAGCACACAGATGGGATCCGTGCCAGCAAAACCCAGCTCCACCAGCTAAGGGTGATGAAAAACTGAGGTTTTTTCCACCCCTAGCTTAGTTTCTCCTGGCTTGTTGAACCTCTAATATGGGGGGGAAAAGTACCACCTGCTGCTCCCCTTCCAAGGGCTGCCAGCCGATGTCCCACAGAGGCATTATATTCCCTGTACCTTCTTGGGAGGACCACGGGAAGATATTATTCTGCTGCTGCATAACTTCTGTGGACAGATAGAGGCTTACCACCCCCAAGACCACCAGCATCCGCTGCCCCAGTGCCAAAAACCCCATGTTAATCAGCTGAAGGGAAATAGTGGAAGAAATGGCAGAGCATTTACTTTCCTAACAAGATTTTAAGGTGGCTGACAGCTCCAAGGTTGTCTGCAGAAAAATATCTGTCTAAAAGTATTTCTGACTTGGATTTTTACTTCCTTTTTTTACAGGAAAGGATATTAAAAGTGATGGATTCAACATTAATACTTGCAGGGAGATGATCAGCCTTTTAGATGTATCCTTTGAACATCATTTCATCACCTTTAAAGTTTCTGGATCTCCTTTGCAAAAATTCCTGACAAGATAGGCTAAGTTTACGCTTCCATTGTCCAGGCACATGGCTGGAGGCATAATATTCAGCAAAGCAGCTCTATCAGGGTGGGAGAAACCTGAACTATTTAGTCATCGGCTCTTCTCTTACCTGCTCTGCATCTCTCATTGCTTAAACTTTTCCCTAAAAATAGCAGGGAGGAGAAGCAGGGACCTTCTGCCTGGATGCAGCTGTGCAGTTTCGGATGCATACACAGCGTGCTTGGCAGAAGGCATGTTTTAAGCACAACCTCAACTTCCATCTCTAAGTTAGGTACTGCTTACAGACCACAGAGCACAAAGCAGCAGAGACAGGCTGGAGAGTCTGTTCAGAGGGGAAAGGCTATGAGTACATGCTGTACATAGTATATATGCTATAGAGATATAGCATATCCTTCTGCATAGCTTGTAGGACACGAGGGACCTAATAAGCTTTGCATAGCCAAGGGAAAAGGAGAGGTCAGCGCATCTGCCCAGTACTCCTTTGACGTGCTGGGAAGGTAGCCAGTGCGCTGGGATGGTCAAGAGCCATGCTGCCAGGATTACACTAATGTTGGTCTCATGACGTGGTCATGTTGAGGTCAGCAGGGATTATCTGTGGATCTTGTGGATCACCGGCTGTTAGGAGAAGTGATGCCTTTGCCCTACATGCCACAGCCTCCCAAATCCAACAGGGTAACTCAATAAGTACAGCATCATGGGGGCCAATTCCTTGTTTCTGCATAATTTTCCATGGGACGGGATGTTCAACGCCCTGAAGGACGCGGGGGAAGAGTGTGTAGCCTACTATTGACTCTCTGTTCACTCGCCATTCCCATCTCTGCTTTCTAACATTTGTCCGCTGCGAGGCCAGTCCTTTGTTTCCCTAAGGGCTTTAGTATACTGTTAACTGTACAAAATGCGAGTGGATCTAATTGTGCTTATATATTTAGCAATCCCATATATCATTCCTTGAGAGTGCAGATAGCCTAGAAATTCTTGGCGTGCCTTTGGCTAAGCAAATGTAAAGCTGTGGGCACGTCTGTGTGAGATGGAGATGTATTACAAGCGAGAATGAATACGGCATTAAGATGACACTATGATGAGTGATTTGTTTTTATCAGAACTGGTTGCTCTCCAGTTTTGCTAAGGATAGAGGAATCCTGATTTTTGAACCATGCCTTAACATCCCCAGACCAACGGGACCGGCACCTTGGGACTTGTAGAATTCAAGACACTTTGGATGAAGATTCAAAAGTATTTGGTAACATAATACTTCTGACTGTCTCCCCTTCCCTCTCAGCTCTGAAGTACAGATCCAGAACTGAGATAGAGTTAAGCCACCATAGGCAGATATACTTGGAAGCCTTCCTTCTCATGGCTGGAGTTTGTTCCAGGGCTCGGAAACACCTCTGATTTAAAAGGACACAAGCAGATCCTCTTTCACCTTGGCCCTACCATGCTCCATAATTTCCAACACCTTATGGAAAGCCAGATTAACCCTCTTTCATTGCTGGCAAAGACAGCTCTCTGCTGCCTGCTGTATTAAAGCTCATATGAACATGTCTCTGCTGATGTGATATGTTACATTGCCAGCTGAGCATCAGCAAACACAAGAAACACATCTTTTTAGGATCTAGAAAAACCTGGCTTTGTATTTTTTAAATCTTGTAGAAATGCTGAATTATTTTTCTGGCAGAGGATTTAATATCCCGAGAAGTGCACCCAGAATCAAGCAGTCTAAAGGAAGGTCAAATTTGGACCTGCTTTGTTTGACCGTATCCCTTTCGGGCAAGTCTGCTGCTACCATGCTTGATGCTGGTCAGCACAGAGCATCTGTCCTGGAGGTTCATGAGGACACGTTCAGCTCTCCTTCAGCCGGAGGCACCGGCTCTGTCCTGAGGCTGGTGTTGGCAGAGCAAGCCCTGAGAGCCAATTCCAGTCTCAACTATAGGTCTGGGTGGCTTCTAATTCTGCATAATAAACCTGCTGGCAGTAGGAAGCATCTGTCATCTCATCTGAAATATTAAGCAAAATGGACTTGGTCTATTGCAGTGTTTGCCAAATGATAGGATATTTTCCTCAATGACCCGTCTATCACCAAGTAACATGCAGGCAGGCAGGCTGCCAGCCCATGGGAATGTGTTTCCCAGTCTGCCTTGCTTGCCAGTAGCTACTTGAAGCATTTCCCTTGCTCATTAACATTTCAAAGAGCAGGAGCTTGGGCTGGTAGGGGCAGCCCCTGTCCCAGCCACCAGAAACCCGAGGCTGTGTCTGCACAGCAGAGTGATGGTGTGGGCGCAGCGGAGGTAGGCACGAATGTCCTGGCTTTAATCAGGCTACAGGAGCAGGGAGGATGGCAGGGCACGGGCTGCAGAGTGGACTAGCAAACCAAGGTTAAACCCTAGAGGATCCCTGGTTATTTCATTCTGGCTACTACCTCCCGGCGAGCCTCGTGTTACCAGGTCTTCGCTACTGTTGTTACCCAGCCATGAAAGCCAAAGCCTGCCTGCCCGTGCTTGCACCATCACGTTGCTGCACGGGGACACATTGAAAAGCCATTTCTGCATTCCCTCATTCCTCTGCTGCAGGAGATCTATAAGAAAGCGGACAGTGACTACTCCGGTACCATCGACTCCCATGAGATGCGAAATGCCCTCAGAGAGGCAGGTGAGTATGCTGCTCGGGGACACCGTCGGGTCACTGCAGTCCCCCCACCAAACATCGGAAGAACAGTGGAGCCTTTAATGGCTTTGCTTCTCTCCAGTCTCCTAGATCACAGCATTGCCAGTGCCATTCTCCCTTCCTGACAGTCACATACTGCTATGTCCTTTTGCTGTTATATACACGAAAACCCATCCTCTGTTCTGCATTGTGAACCACTGATATTTTTGTCCATGCTGTGACCATTGCTTATCCATCTGATTATGACTTGCTCTATTTTTGGCCTCATTATTTCCTAATCTAACTGTCCTCTTTCAGAGCTATGTCCAAATTCTCTTTTTCTTTCATTTCCTCCCACCACCTTTCTCTACACCAGAGAAGGTAAGGCATGCCCAACGATATCCTCTCTGATGTGTGCTATTTGCTTTTGGAGCAGTGCTTGCCAGCTTAAAGGCATCTAGAGGAGCACTGTTTTTTTGATCTGTCTTGTGCTCGGTGGAGTCTATGTGAATGATCCAGAGACAGAAATAGCACTAATATGGGCCTGAATAGGGCCCAATGTGTTATGTGAGCAATTGGCTCTACTGCAATCACTGCTATTCAGCTGCAGCACCAAGACTCGCTAATTAGGGGTTTATCTGGGGAACATAGGACTGGTTATGCTGTGAAACAATGTGAAATATGCAGTCTGACAGAATGCTGAGAGAACTTTATGCCTCTCTTCACCGAGCACAATGGGCTTTGGAAAGGACCCACAACAGAGGAGGTGGGTGATGGAGTCCAACAGACCTTCTGGGAGGAAGAGTCCTCAATTCTTCACCCAGGTCTGCCAGCAGCTGCGGCAGTCCATGGGTAAGTCACATCAAAGACAGCATATTAACCTGCTGTGTCAGTGATTCGTGTGCTTCCCATCTCTTCAGGTTTCACGCTCAACAATCAGATGCAGCACAGCATTGTCATCCGCTACGCCTGCAGCAAGCTGACCATTGATTTTGATGGCTTTGTGGCCTGTATGGTCCGCTTGGAGACCCTGTTCAGTAAGTGCCCCTGTCCATCAGCCAAGGGGAGTTCCGGAAAACTGTGGGGTTTCGTTAAGTATTTGGTGTCTTTTAACTGTGAATGTAGCAAATTGCATGGAAATGTGAGGGTGCCAGCAAAATTGTGTCTTGTTGGAGAAAGCAGCAGAGAAATAGCAAAAGCCTTTCTGTCTGAATGACCGTGGAGCGTGGGGGACATGTTTTCATAACCTACCATGCTCTTCTGCTTTACAGTCATCTACACTTTAAGGTCAGTGCCCTGGCCCCCAAGTTGTCCCGTCTCCTATAAATGGTACCATTTATGATTTACAGTCCTTACTCAGACGTGATTTACAGGTTTGTCCCTGGATCATACCAGATGCTACTCCATCAGATTTTATAGTTGTCCTGCTGCCAACTCTCAGTTTGCTGCTGTAGATCTGACTATTCCGCCCCATGAAGTGGCTTAGAAATGACTTGTAAGAGGAAAGAAGAACAGCTGTAATTTTCTCTTACAGAACCAGCCTAGATTTCCAGTAGATCATGGCAAAAAGCCAGACTTCTACATTTTGTCAGACTGATTCTCTACATGCCAAACCCTGTGGTTTATATCCAATATTTTTTTTCCCCTCTTCCACTTTTCAGAAGTGTTTAATCTCCTGGACAAAGACAAGAGTGGAGTCATCCAGCTCTCTCTGGCTGAGGTGAGGCTGGTCAGATTGAAATAACATCTGGTTAAGCTACAGCAATGGACGGCACTAAAATACATTTATTTAAAATCATTATTGTAAGTGGTAAACTCAATAGTGATTCAGAGGGAAAGTTTATTTATGTGAAAAAGTTCTTCAGTTTGGAAAGCTTGTCCAAATTAGTAGAATGAACATTTACCTTATGTGAGCAAAAAAGTAAAGATATGTTCAAAACCCCTCAGGCTGCTTGAGAAGATGCTTACACAGTGTGTTTCACTGCCTACTTTCAGAGGGCAGTGGTCAATTCATTAGAAAACACACAGCAGGCAACTGTTCTTGTCTGGCAGAGAATGTACTGATCAACCTGCCAGAATTAGAGGAGACCTTTTAAGATGCCAGGTCTTTTCCCCCCCCCCCGCATTGTTTTTAATGCAAATGTCTCCTGTTGAAGCTGTAATAAAAGCAATCAGCTTGAGTCTTCCCTTTTCAGAATACAAATATATCTCAGGAAACAGCTGGAAGGGGCCCCAAGAGGTCCATCCAATTAGTCCTCTCAGCTGAAGACTGGCTCAAAGGGAGGAGGATGGCTAGGAAGCCCTGTGACCCTCAGTCACAGTTAGTTAAATCTAGCTGAAATTGTACATTGCATACTCCGACCCTAGAATTTTTCAAAGGTCACACAGCTTGCCCTGGAGAACCGGTCTTCCTTCAGAAGAGACCCCACTTGCAACATCTGAGGCTGATCCTGGCAATAAATTTCCCCAAAGTTCCAGAGCAGATGGATCCTACACGTACAACAGATTAAAACGCAGCTCCAGCCTTTCCCAGTTTGTTCTCCCAGAGCTGTGGTAGAGTGCCCTGGTGGCATCCTGTGGGCCTTCCAGATGGTCTGACTCCTCGTTCTGTTTCTCCCTCAGTGGCTGTGCTGCACACTGGTTTGAATTGCGGTCGACGAATTCAGCAGAGACCTCTGAGGCTCTTCTGAACACGGAACCATTCGTACGGCTTCTCCTTGTTATGGAAACTTGTTTTTATTACTGGCAAGTTATTTTAAGCCCGCTAAAAAGAAAGTGATTTCTTGTCAGTTAGAAAATAAATACACTCTTGAACCAAAAAAGATAAACAAACAAATAAAACAAACAAACCCAAACCTAACCTCCTTTACTTTTCCTGCCCACGGAGTATTTCTGTGTGTTACACTGAAATGTCACAAATTTTGACTTACCACAGATGGGCCCAAGTGGCTTTGGTTTGACTTCTGACTGTGCATCAAAGTTCAGCAGTGTTCAAAATCCTGGAAGGGACCTCCATTGCCTGCGACGTCCAGCATATGTTTCACAGAGAGAAACCCATGCTCAGAGCCTGGGCAAAATTTGTGTTGCTGCTCTGGAGGTGGAGTTTGGAGTTTTAGGACGTGAGTGATCGGAGCCCAGAAGCTCATGAAGGCAAGGATGAGAGGAGGAACACAAAATGCACGTGTAGGGGGTGCAGGAGCTTGAGCGTGTGAGGGATGTGCTCATGTGGATCATGATTTAAAGAAGAAACTGAAGCTAATAGTAACTAGCTGACAGTGCTATGCTTTCCCAAGATCTTGTAAAACCTTTGCCCTTTAAAATAAATCTCCCTGCATTTAATTTCACAGTATTATAAAGAATAATAGCACAGCAATGCAGGCAAGATAATCTAGCAGTCTTTTTTAGCAATCATAAAATATTTCTGTAACTTGCAGTAAAGATCTGATGAGATGATATGTCTTTGACACCTCACCCCAGGAGTGGAAGGAGTGCAGGAGATCTGTGTCCCCAAGGCAGACGTGGGGCCAAGGCTCCATCCCCCTCTCTCTTCAGTGCTGTGTTTGAGAGGGACCTTTCTCTACGCCTGCTTGTTCCTAAGCTCCTTCTTTAAGCAGAAAGAAAGCTGTTGTTCGGTTCCTGCCTCCAAAACACAGAATGCCTCGTGACAGCCCCAAGCCTCCGCCTGACATTTCCCAGCATTTCTTCTTAGTGCTGGCTACCGCTGTCTGACTGAAAGGGATGTATGACCTGTATCAGTGCGTGGCTCTGTCTTTCTGATAGATGGTATTCGCTGCTCTCATTTAGAGGTCCCAGTAAAAGAGAAAGAAATACTTTTAGTTAAAGAGACTTTTAGTAAACTTAAAGTACTTTAGTAACTTAAAGTTGCTTTTAGTAAAAGAGAAGTAAATGCTTTTCAGTTCAGGTTGCAGAATAAAAACAGCCAGCGGAGGAACTGTAGGCTTTCCCCTGCTGTCCCTGGGCGCCTATCACTGGTCATGACGTGCACGCAGCTGTCTTAGCTTGCCACCAGTTTCTCACAGTAGATACGTGCCTGCTCACCAACAATAGATGTCTACGTACCTCCACCTGCCTGGAAGACAGAGCGACCCGAGGCAAGCTGAGGTCTCCAAAACTTTGAAAATTTTCTAGTTGAATGCTTTGCCTGTTCAGTAAGATGAACATATCATTCCCTGCTGTATATCTTGAGTATGCAACACGTCTCCTTACTAACCATGCAGCAGGGTTAGCTAACTGCTTACAGCTTCGGATTTGCTTTCTGCTCACATGCGCTATTCATGAGTTCATTCCAATTATGATCACAGAGAGGCCTCTCTCAACAGGACTGGGAAAACTCAAACATACACAGAAATCCATTGCATGCTCCCAGTTCTTCTCCCTTTACATCAAGGAAGATGCCCCCACCACAATAATTCTCACAGTTATCTCGGTGACTCTCACCCTCCCGTACGGGATGGGCAGAGTGCTGCACTCCATCTTCCTTTATCTTTGGGAAGCAGGCAGCTCCGGAGGAGCCACCTCCTCTTTCATTTGTTCTTTGAGCACAGCACTTGGCTATCAGGTCTCAGAGAACAACTGCTCAAAAATAAGCCTTTTCATGGGATTGAATGCACCTCTCCTTTTTACTTGACGCACATGCAAAAAGATGATTAATGTCCACCTTATTTTCCTTCCTTGTGCTGCAAGCTGAACAAATGTCTGCACTCATCAGTTCTCCCAGTTAGTCCTGATGAGGCTAAAATGCCTGTTGACTAAAATGCCTGCAGCAGCTCCTGTGGAAGCAGTGGGGTATGGTGGGCTGAGCCAGGGCTTGGTCATCTGGACTCCCTGCACTCTCATACCCTGCACGCTAGCCGTGCTTCATTTTCGGAGCTGTGAAGCACTGCTGGCTCCTGTTAGATTTGAGTAGCTCAGTCACGGGGAATTATAAAGCAGGTAAGTCACAAAGGTTCATGAATTTGTGATACGTTCCCTGTCACTATGAAAACTATGCTGCATGGCATTCTTAGCCCTTTATAAATAAGTTGGAGCAAAAGAGACCCCCCCATGGAGACTCTGCAATGGCTCTTCAGATCTTTCCTTTCTCTCTCCACTTTCCCAGAGAAATGTTTTCATTTGCACTGCAGCCTCATGAACTGAAAATTTGAACTCTGTACATTGTTCTTGTAAAACGTGATTCACATTAGACCATGTTCAGAGTTCCAACCTCCTTGTGCACTAATTGTCTTGTGGTTGCCTATAGAGGAACATCCCGTGGGTATGAGTCTGACCACATCAGCATCTGACACCAGCTTTGCACCAGAGTAAGTGTCTGCATGAGGTACAAGACAATCACGGGGATTTGGGATTCTGCCTACGAGCTAGGAGGATAAAAAGAATCAACCTCGTACATGCAGTTATCTGTCACCTGCTCATCCTCCCAGAATGGGAGATTTACAGAGAGATGTCTCCTTTTGCATCACTGCAGGCTAATGATCAGATCTGTGGCTTACGAGTAAGCACAGAAGGAGCAGTCCTTTTCAAAATCCTTTTCATTCTTTACTTCAGACAATCCGGCTGGACCTGACTCAATGGTATGTTTTAGTTCTTCATTTCCATACAGTTCAGACAACCTGGCAGGCCTGGAAGTGCTGAGATACTGTAAGCACATTTTTCCTTTCTGTCTTATTCGGGATGCATCTGAAATCCCAGCCTGCTATTGTTGTTATCCCAACCTAAGCTTATAGGCTGGAGATTCAAATAAAGTCCATAAAAGCAAGTGAGATTCTGGGTGCGAAAGGAACCCAAATTCCAAGGCTTCTGAAGTTTCTCCACCACTAATGATGTCCCCAGCGATAGTTAATCTTAAAGGAGTGCCCTGCTACTGCCTGACAAGCTTGTTGCCATGGTGTCTGTCTCTCTCTGTATAACTGGCACGTACAGCATAAAATCCTCTCTTTCTTTAATAGAGCAAATTACTTCACTTGTTACTGTTGGCCGCTCATTAACCCCTTCCTCCATCTTTGAAATCTCTGATGCAGCTCTCACCTGAAGTGCAGACCCCCATCAGCACAGCATCACCTGCCTGTGTGGGTGGGAGGGCTTGGGGTTCTTGGGGAGGGTTGTGTTGGAAGAGAAAGAGCGTGAGGCAGAAAATGATCAGTAGAAACGGACCTGGGAGATGGACTAAAGAAGCACCTGAACAAATGCTGGGACAGCAGCCAGGAAGAAGCTGAATGAATCAGCTTTTCATCCATGCAGGAGCTGAACAATGTCAGGAACTGGAGAAAAAGGTTTCTTCTTTGAATCTTGCTGCTTTCAGGGAAAAAGGCACATGCACTCTCTTCATAATACACAGGGCTGACAGAAAAACAAATGCTCTCCTCATATTTGGAAAACCCTGTAAAACATTGCTGGTTTTGTCTATTCGCTAACCTCTAAATGTGTAAAAACTACATTGTTGGCTCAAGGGGTGATTAATGTATTTCTTCTAAGCCACCTCTTATTCATTAAAAAAACCAACCCAAACCAGTGATGCTTTCTTTAAGTTCAAGCTAGCTGGTCTGCTCCTCAGTATGATCCCTCACAAAATTAGGTTTGCCTAGGCTAGTTTAAATGGACTAGTTTGATCTAGCTCCTATACAGAAGATAACAGTGAGGGATTTCTTCCAATGTCTTAAAGCAGTTCAGGCTTCCCTAAATTCCCACATCTTTTTGATATTCTCCCTCTTACTTTCCTAACTGCACGGACGGTCACATTTTTCTCTCTGCTGTATGCTTCTTGTCAGCTGATATGGTAAAACACTTCAGCGTTCCTATGTTATATGTAAAAAAACACTGAAGCTGGTTTTCAAGGGGAATTTCCATTATCCTCTTCAGTTGTTCACTCGCTGCCAGCCAAGACACAAGCCATACCCAGATAACAGGGTCTATACAGGTGCTCCAGACCTGGTACATCACCATCAGTTGCTGAGGTGGAGCATCAGGAATAGCTACAATCACTGGCAAGGGGAACATCACCCAGGTGCTCTGCTGAGGCCACATACCACTTTGAAGCAGCTCACGTAACACGGGTACGTGGGGCACAGGGTCCCCAAGAAAACTGCTAGGTTATCCATATAGAAAGCACCACAAATCTTTCCGAAGATGTGTCTTCATTAATTCGTAAACACGTGAATACATTAAACACATTTCAATGTAAGTGGGTGTTTTCTCTGTACCTTTACTCTTTACAACCCTGTAGCTCCATGGGGACACTACTGAACTTCCCAGCATGAATGTCGCTGCCCTGGCAGTGGCATCACAGACTATGAAAAGAAAATAAGCAACCATCCTCCGCGCCATTGAGGGCCTGTATTTCGACACAAAAGCAAAGAAACTGATTTATTACTAGGTATCCATAGCTCTCATTGCCTTTCACACCTCTGAAAGAAGTCAGGCTACTTCTTTGTCTGCTGAAGCTTTTAAAGGAAAAAGAGAGCAGACCAGTGTGACATTGCTTTAATTATAAAATCATCAGTGCTCTCTTTAATAACAAATTGAATCCTTTTGCCACAGCTTAGCTACAGATAGCACAGGATTTGGGATTTCCAGAGATTTTAAATTTCTGTGCCTTATTTTGTCTGCACACCTTAACTGCCTAATTAGCCAGCACTCCTAGGCCGGTTCATGGGTACAGCTTTCTGGATACTTGGACTTTAATGTCATCCATCTTTAATGTCATCCATGTAGGCCTGACTGGAAAAGAAAATCTTTCCTTTTATTTAAAGAGATTTATTTGGTAATTGATATCAGTAAGATATCTGGCACAGTCACTAAGCTAGCTAGCTTAAAACTGTATGTATTTGTAAAACTGTACATTTTCCCAAGCTGTAATCATACACTTAGACTGCTGTGTAAATTTACCCAGCACACATGCCAAAGCAGGTATGATCTCTTGAGAGTTTAAAGGGGCTTTGTGACCGACACAGTTTATGGCAAATTGTGTTTTGCTGTGTTTTAAAAGCTCATCATATTTGCTCATTAATTTGCAGGGAGTTGGAGCTCAGGAAATGTGGTGCTCGTCAAACACGGGATTGATTACTGGTGGCGGCCGGCGTTGCGGCAGGCAGCGGGGAATCCCACCGGGTCTCTGTGCTGGAGGGCAGCGGCATCCCCGGGGGCTGTTCTGGCGTGCAGGTTGTGTCACACGGAGGATGCTCCCCTCTGCCTTGGGTGGCATCTTCTGTTAGGGAAGCCTCACCTGGGAGATGGTAACCGTGAATACAGAAAACTAGGGAAATATTTTCAGTTTCAAAAGGAATCAGCATGGAATTAATTAAACAGAAGAAAGGAGATTAAAGGAAAAATGAGAAAATTATGAAGTACCAACCTGACCTCTGATTTGCAAAGCAACTTTAGTCAAAATCCTGAGAGAAGGAGCTATCTGAAGCAGCAGTTGTGAACTTAATAATAACGAAGTTGATTCTAGCAGAGAGTGCCAGCCTTCTACACGTTAATTTAATTTGAACTCGTCTCAGTTTTGGGTTGGGATTTTTTGTATGTGCGCTTTTACACATGCTGATAATGTTTGAATTTCAGACATGCTGGTCTGGTGCACGAAAGCTTGAACGAGAAATTATCTAACCAAATTTTAGTGTCCAAGCTGACTAGAGCACAAACAATGAACAAGCTTTATGGAGAGAGAAAAGAAAATGAATTTCACAGTTCATGCCTTGCATTGTATGATGATACCAGTAACATGAGTAACAAAAAAAAATCATGACTTTAAAAATTATGTGGGTCACACCAGGGATTTCCTGTGTGTTCTGTCAAGTTAGTAGAAAGGTTAAGTGCAGGAGTAGGAGGTTAAGTTCTCTTCGCTAGTGACTTCCAGGGTATCCTTGGGGCATCCACTTAAAGTGCTCCCCACCTGCATTTAGACCCCAACACCAAAGCTGCATTGCTCAGACTTGCCTGTGTTCGGTTGCTGCCTGCCTGTGAAGATACCTCCACTCAGAGGTGCTGCAGATTTTGTACTGGAGCTGCTGAGGTCCATGAAAGCTGTGTTTCTCTAAATGTGCAGAAATATTTAAGTTTTGACAGTTTTCAGGTTTTAGCATCTAGCTCAGACTCAAGGCTAACCAGGTTCCAAGTACTAGATGTTTCTCTAGGAAAGAGTCCTCTGAAAGACTCAGACCAAGGGTCATCTCTGAGGATGCCTAAAGCATCTCAGGAGGATCCAGTTCTTTTGGAAACACAGTGATAGCACTGCTTTCATCTGAAATACGTCTATGGAGGCGTTGTTTCCTTGCCACTTTCACTCTCCTCCCATACATGGTGGTGTAGTGGTTTAAGGACTTAACTAGGATGGATGTGAGAAGCTTCTTCTCTTTAGATGATGCAAGTCAGCATCTCCTGTCCCCAGGAGAGGCTCTACGGACTTAACTAGGATGGATGTGAGAAGCTTTGCTTCAAGCCCCCCTTCTCTTTAGATGATGCAAGTCAGCATCTCCTGTCCCCAGGAGAGGCTCTACCAGCTGGACCAGGGGTGATATCGGAGGGGAGGTGCCTCTCCATTCTTCCTCTGGAAGTTATGCCGCTATACAAAGTAAATTCAAATATTTATATGCCAGGAATACAGAAAGCCTGGGTGAGACTGAGCACTCTGAGGGGTAGATCTCCTCCATGGAGCAGCGTAGCCTGGGGTCTAACCCCCAGAAGAAGTGCTGCTCATGGCTGGGAGCTCAGCACAGATGACTCATTGGCAAAGGTCTATGACTCCTGCATCCCAGGGGGTCCCAGTGACCCTGGCACCGACAGACTTAATTTTGCCTGTCCTCATAGGAATCCTTGAGCAGCTCCACCCATAGGACTGCCAATATTATTCTAGTTTAAAGGATATCTCTCTTCAGTACTTGATGTCTTATCACCATTCTGTGATGTAATGGAGCTATGTAATGGTGATGTTCTATTGTCAATAGGGATGTTCGGTTTTTTTAAGACAAGGTGCATTTTGGGAACAGCATACACGTGAGCATGTCTTGAAAAATCACGGTATTTGTCAAATCAGGATATTGCTTCTCTGAATTCCTACACATAGAACAAATGAAGTTTCCTCAAAAACCAGGAGTATGATTTTTTTTTGTTTCAACTTTGTTTTATTCTGAATGAACACTTCTGGTTTGGGATTCCTGGAAAAAAAGGTAAGTAAAATACTGTTGGCCAGGTCTCTTTTATCGCATTTAAAAGTAGCTGGCAACATAGTGATACTTGGCTTGAGGATACTTGGTAAGGAAATGTTTCCATCGCTAAATTCAAGATCATTGCATGGATAGATGGAGACAGTTAAATCAGAACTTAGCTAGAAGATGAATGAACCTGGCTGGACCAAAGAGGTTCACTGCATTGAGCAAAAAGTGAACAGCATGTTTTGATATTGCTTTTGGTAGGTTGAAGTATTCTGATGTATGTAGTAAATTATGCTCCATGCCACTGGAACGGTCAATAGAGAAATATGGGAATACAGCTCATTCAGAGACACTGTAAAACCAATGATACCACCAGCAGATCTTAAAAGTACCACAGAGCTAGACAAGACTGTGCTGCAACACGTCTTCAACCTGCACTCCCTAAACGTTTACTTCTAATTAATTTTCTTAATTGCATAACAGTGCACTTCCTAATTACACTGGGGAACCACTCTTGGGTTGTAACAGGGTCTTTATCTATTGCTCATATTCTTCCGGCTGTCGCTTTATCAGCATACTCCCCGGCCTAATTTTGTGCTAGCCCGTATGTCTACGAGCACAGACTGCTTGGGGAATGCTTGACAGATCCTTCAACTGATGCAACTACATCTCCAAGGACCAGATGGATACCCTTATTCACACTGAGTTACTACTTGAGTAGTGCCATTGAAATCAGTGGGATTACTGTGGAAACACTTACTGCTTGATGTAAGGGTTTTGTTAAGAGCTCCTATAAACAACAGCCAGAGGAAGCCATTTGCAGTGCACATCCACAGTTTTATTGGTCCTACAATACCCAGGAGCTAGACTACATGTTCTTGAGTGCCATCTAATCTGGGAGTCCTTACCAACAGATGGCACGCTCCTGAAAGAGGGAGCACAATCAGCCCCCAAATTAGCCATTTTCACATGACGCTGACAGAAATGAGGAACCCATACCCCAGATACCTCCATT
Organism: Fulmarus glacialis; assembly: GCF_000690835.1. Classification (NCBI taxonomy): domain Eukaryota; kingdom Metazoa; phylum Chordata; class Aves; order Procellariiformes; family Procellariidae; genus Fulmarus; species Fulmarus glacialis. Next base: position 10,346 of record NW_009189314.1, on the reverse strand, counting down.
TATCCCATCATTGTAACTGGCATACGCAACGGTATAGATAGGTATGTAATAAAACCATGCCAGAGTAATTACAATCAAGCAGTAAAAAGACAGGCAAACCAAAATTCTGGTGTGAGGAGTCTGATTTTGAAGGAACGCACATCCCAGTGCTGCCAAATACACCTGCCAGGCAGTAGTGCACTTTTTGTTTCACTCGGCTATGCATGTGACTGAGGTTAAATACCTGAAGTGTATTCCACATTTTTGAATGGCACCAGTGCGCTTTAACACGTTGGTGCCTCTGGTTTTCCACCACTACTGGGAAGTAGCTGGAGTCTGGATCCTTTTTGCCCTATCCCCATATTTTGCTGAAACTAAGCAAAAATTTCATAATAATGCTTGGTGGATTTTGTATCTCTTTTCCTCCTTTGTTTTCAAATTGCGTAAAACCTGACTTCTTAGCCAACGGGTTTATCAGGAGCTCTCCCAAAAAACAACTGCTTCACTCCAGGAGGAGGAGATGTTCAACATAATATTGAAGTAATACATTTAAACCTGATCAAAGGAAATATATTTTACAAAATGTTAACTAAAATGCAGAGCTTATGGATGTTGTTGGTCTACAGTGTTTGGCAAGATGAGAAAAGGGATCAGACATCTGTATGGATAAAAAGGGTGATCAATGTTTTAATAATTATTGCTAAAACATCTTTTGGAAAATTATGAGACCTCATGATTTCAGGCTTTGAGCTGACCTCTAATATTAGAGATTGAGAGCAAACCTGCTGTGAAGTTTAAAATATCCCTCCATCTGTGTGGCTACTCTGAAACACTCAATCTTGGGCACTTTGAGACAGGATGGTCCACTGTATGGACCACAGATCACTTCCAGGAGACCAGTGTTTGCTTCACGTTATATCAAATAGACTTGTACTCCTTTGCTGTGCAGTTACCACCGGCACTTTGTACTTCACCCCTCTGCGTGGCCGGGAGCCTAATGTCAGCTTCTGCTTTGCTGAGCAGAGAGGAGTTGACATGTCACAGAGGAGAAGGAACTTGGGCCCTCTCAGAAAGATTTCACTTTTCCTCCTCCTTCCTTTGCTGCTTTTACTGCATCCTACATAAATGCAGCTGAGTGGTAAGTTATATGTTTATTCTTTACTTATGGACTTAAAAGGCAATGCAGACAGTGAAAGGTATTTGCAAAGCACAGTTCTGGCCAATTATTGAATTGGCTGAAATATGTTTGACCAGTAACAATTAGTCTAAAGCAGAGGATAACATATAAAAGTGTAATTGTCTTTTTCTATAAAAATAACTTACGATGCGTGGGCTTGAGGGCACTAAGACATGTATTAAAAATACTTCACATAGTCATGGCCTCTGCCAATTGTGAAAAACCTCTCTGGGTCCCTAGGGCTCCCTCAGGAAGCACAGCATGGGGACAACCCATGGCTCTGATTTCCAGATATGATGATAATGGTGACTATAGCCCCCAGATCACCTGAAAACATCCCTTATAATTCCTGTTTTCTAACAGTAGAAAATTACTTGTGAGATTGAATAAAAACCCACTAGAATTTTAAATAGCGGTCCTGATAGAGATCAGCCCCCAAAGGGGAAACATCTGGGTACCTTCTGGGTACATTCTGTCTGCAAACATGCTTCTTAGTGATGACGATATACAAGCTGTAATGCTTTCTTTTCATCTAGCCCTTTTAACACAATCACAGCAACACATGGCTTCAGCCTGAATTTTTCCCTGTCATCCATTCCAGTGACCAAGATCTGGGAGACAGATCTGCTTTCAAATTGGATAAGACGTATACCAGGTGCCGCATCCATGAGCACTGCACAAACAATGAAATCCAAAAATTGCCTTTCAGCACAGCCTGATTAGAACCAGTACAAAACAGTAGCGAGGGCTGACTGAGCCTCAGGATCAGTCTTACCGCTTGCCCTCTGCAACGCACTGCAGACTGCGCTGCAGGTGGCTTTCCCACCATCGTGCTTTTTAAGAGCACAAATGGAGGACGGCGGGTTGTGAAAGCAAAGGATGGTTATGTGATTGCTATTAGACTGGGACTTGGGAGATTTGGGTTGGACTCTCAATTGTGTCGCAAATGACTTGCGTGATTTTGAAAAAGCCATTTCGTCTCTCTTGGGGTCTCCATTTCCCATATTTGCTGTCCTTTCTTCAACATGTTAGCTCTCCCATCTACATGAACTAGACATAAACTACTGCTCAGCCTGCATTTCTGCACTAGCACCGTGATTCAATCATCACGTTGGGATCTCTCTCTATGTGTGACAGTCTGCTATACTGGAAATGCAACACCATGCCAACTGTGCAAGTCCTCTTTTAAAAATGAAAAGTTCCTCTGCATGCAGGCTGGCAGAGCCCTATGTCTTCTGTCACCCATGATATCCATACAAGAGTATATGCTCAGTTTCCGAGCAAAAGAGTTGTTAACTTTCTCAGTGACACCCATCAACCTGGGCAGACGTCCCAGACCATCATGATGAATACGGGTTCCACCAAACAAAATAGGCCCTGATATTTTTTTCAGCCTGGACCCTGAGTGGCATCTTTGCTTTAAGTGAATTTGCAAAGTATAGATGTTTGGGAACTCAGTACACGATTCTGCTGGTGAATATAGAAAGGAAATAAAATCTGGACCACACTTACGAGGGTTTATAGGAGTAACAGGAATAAAAGGCAATAAAACATGAGTTATCACTGAAGTCACAAGTTTGACTCTAATACAAGCAAAGGTCAGATCAGCTAATAAAACAGTTCATTCTTTCCAGTTCAGAGTAGGAGGGTGCTTTAATCCTCAAAACATCCTTGTTGAATATACTCACATATGCCAGTGCCCGTGGCTAGCTCTAAAAATAATAAGCGTGATTCATTTCTGTTTTGGACATGAGTTGAACTTCGAGGATCATGACTCACTACGTGGGGAAGAGTCAAGGGTATATCACCAGTTCATACTCAGATGAAGGAGTTAGTATCACTTGTTTTCAAAAGCAATTTCAAGGCTGTAACTGTTTAACTGCAGAGATCCAGCATGGCAGGTCTATTGAAATGATAATGTGCCAGGTCCTTTTGTCAGGGCCTGGACATTTTTAAGCAGAGCTTTTCTGGAAGGTTTCTTTCCAGCTCAGTTGCTCACAAGCAGAGGAAAACTTCAGCTCCCCTCTGGCTCTGCCGTAACATGCTGCTGGGTGCTCTTGGCTGGCTGGTGCATGGTGGCACTGGAGAGGTACGGGCTGCCTTGGAGTTCAGAACAAACTGTATCAGAGGAGAATCAAGATGAAAGACCCTTACAGGAATGTCCACCCCATTTTTAAAGATCCTCTGCTGAGAAACCTGTTTAAGAAACATGGCCAGAATGAGCCAAAGATGTATGAATGACGGAGAGGTGTTGCAAGTATCTCCTCTCCCAGCGAGACTTCTGAGTGACTTAGTCTGATCTATCCTTGCTGAAATGGTCTCATGGTGGTTGTTGAAATTCTAATTATCTCCATTTCTTTTTTACATGTGGAATTTATTATGTCCATTTCTATCCTGAACGCAGTATTTTCTGTCTCTAAGGAGACATGGACAGATTGCAAAAGCTACTAGGTATTGATTTTGTTGACACTGAACTTTAAATTAGAGCTAATTTCTGAGCACATGTAAAGAATGTTGTGAATTTGTTTTAAAAAAGAACTCCATTGAAACATACTAAAATTGGTAGGTACCATTTAAAATAATGACATAAAATGTATGATAACCAAATTTGAATGTTACAGAGATGCATATCTTTTTCTCTTTAGGAAAAAAAATGTAAAATGACAGGGGGATCAATGATACCTAAAAAGTCAATTAGAATAAAGCGTTGCCCCTGCTTTCCAGGTGGCTGTATAGGTAGAAAGGGGTGCCCCTAACTTTGTATTTAATACAGCTGCGCTGCCAGTGACTTGCACCCGTGCCTGCCCGGTGGAACTGTCTTACAGAGACGTTTCAAGGCAGAATCAAACTGTCAACAAGGGACCGATGCCAAGCTTGAGCTCAGTCCCAACTTGCATCAACTGCTTTGATGCAAACCTGTGCCCAGGCACAGGCTGTGGTGAGCGTGGCTGGGGGTTAGGAAGCAAGGACTGAGCGTGCGCGTCCTCTCACCTGCAGTGCGGGCAACGCGGGTCCCCCGGCTGGGTCCTCCAGCTCTGCACCCCGGGGCAGGGAGCCAGAGTCTGAGAGACATGTCAGACAAGGTCCTTCTTGGAAGGACCTGTCATCCTATGGGGCAAGGTACCATGGGCCATGGAGACGGACGGGCCACTGGAAATCCAGAAATGCAGGGTGAGGGAGTACCAAGGAGTATCGTTAGGCTAACTCTTAGGATTGTGGTATTGGTTTTTATAAGCACTGAATGTCACTATGAAAAATGTTTACATTTTGAAGAATAAATAGAATCTTTTTTATTGCTGATTTGAATCCCTCTCTATGCCTTTGCAGTACCCCAAGGCTGACATTTCATGTCCTTATTATATTCATTTCTTAGTCTCTTTTTATTTTGGGTTGGTTTGGGGCTTTTTTTTTGCTTATTTGATAAACATTTTGTGTATGTGACCTGAACACCGCAAGATGAAGTTCAATTGGGTAATTTTAATGAAATCTGGGAGGCTGGGAGAGAAAATCAGGAGGTGTTTGAAGAAAGTGCTTGTATTTCACACTGTGTTGCAGCAGCTGAAATTAAATTCTGATTAATATTGTTCACAACCAGTGGTAAGTGACTGTACTGACCTTTGGTTGTCAGTAGGTTTTTAATCCATGCCAGAGGTCAAACAAGTAAATGAACAAGGAGGTATGGCCAGGGGGCATGATGGGGAGAAAACAGGGAGCGGGTGTTACGGTGTTACGTGTGGCATGTACATGCCTACTATTTAACTACAGTTCATTCCTACTTCATACCCTCAGGCAGCCTGAAGCTAATAACCCTGTCATCTGGAGAGATAACACAACACTGAACATCACGATTTCACTAAAGAAGTAATTTTAAATTAATTATATTGCATCCTAATAAGACCAGCTGTGGTTGACTCCTCGCTTATCTTCGATTACTGAATATATTAATTTTACAGATAAAGCTGTGTGTGCTTGCACACCAGCTGATGCTGAGTGTCTCTCTGTGTCACCTACTATCTGCCCACCTCTGACCTCCTGAAATCCCGATGAACAAGACTCACTGGGCAGGGAAAGCCAGAGAATTTTTCCCTTCTCATTCAGCACTGCATGATGCCATCCTGCCGCTGCGCACACCTCCTATTGAGGTTGTTGTTACAGTCACCTCAGCTATGCCAGTTTATCTCAAGGTGTAAAGGACCGCAATCCAAATGCAAGCCTGGAGCTTGTGACTCCGCTCTCCTACATGTGACTATGCTCCAAAGCAGGTCCCTCGACCATTTTGATAAGCCCAGAGTCTGCCGGTTAATAAAGTAGCCCCTTTATTTTGATATCCCAATGATATGAATGGCACTGACAAGCTGCGGAGAGGAGGGATGGAGTAATGGGCAGATAGCAGAGCAGGCAGAAGGAGATCTTGGAAAGCTCTCAGCCTGCCTCTGTAAGAGCTGCTTGAGAAACATTTCTTCAAAATGCTCTTTTTGTCAGAAAGTGCCTTTGTGTTGAAACAAATCAGGTCTACTGCATTTTCAGTCTCAAAGTAGAGCTGAAGCAGGATGGGAATATCAATGAATTGATTCAATTTTTTTTCCTCAAAATTTTAATTTACAGGAAAAATGTTTGAAATCAAAACATTGACATGATTGTAATATCTTCTTCAAGAAAAAATCTCCCATGGTTTTGGCTTTTAAACCTTGATTTAGAATAAAGAAGAAGCAGGGATATTCAAAGTAATGGTAATTCTCTTGGGGCAGCAAAAAATTCCCCACTGATTATGGCCTGCCATGCTACAAACTAGGCACAAATTTCAATTTTGGAACTAGTTTCAATAGTCTAGTTGAATATTCACCTTAGAGATCCTCCTGGTCCATGAAAGGTCAAGCCTTCAGAGACTTCTGAGCCAAAGGCACGTGACCTCCTCTAGCCTTGTTCATCTCTGTTTTCTAGGATGAAGCACTACAATCCAGATGTCCAGGGTGAGGGAAAGGAAGAGGGAACAGAGGTACAGAGTGTTACTGCATTCCCAGTACATCTATGCAATGTTCTTTTTAATGTCATGGTGCATCAGTGAGTGATAACAAATGGTCGCTCCTAAATAGTAGGATTTGCTAAAGGGGAGAATAGCAATGAGACCAAGTTCTGCTTTTGTTGAAACCATTAGCCAATACTTCAAAGAAAACGTGTTCAGGGACTTACATAACGGATCGGGACACCACTTGTGAAGGAGTAGTTTAGTAAGACCTGGGGAGAGTGATACTTAGAGGGTGAATCTGGGATTAGTAAGTGTGCTGCAAATTTCACTCTACATTTTTAGTCAGCCTGTATTTGGGAAAATGAAAAGTAGGTAAATGAGAAGCTGGGTTCCTGCAAAGGAAAAAGACAAATCCATGAAGTCAAGCACAAGAAAGCAAAAAGCTGGGCTGAGAGTCCACAGCCATTAGGTGGGAGCTGAGGAACATGCATAACAGCACGTCATACTCCCACAAGTGATCTAACCGGGCTGCCACGGCTAAGCCTCCTGAGTTAGACAAGCACTTGCCTTCTCTGGGGGAATTATAGAGAGCCACTCACCACCGGACATAGTACACAGGATTTTCTCCCTCAGTATACGGTGTTCTCTAAGGCAGTGTGTCCTGCATGCAGTCAAGAAGAAAAGACAATTCCTAAATGCTCTGTGAGGTGCTGAACTATGCTATTATGAAAAAAAATGGCTGGTCTTAAGCTGGTGTTGAAACTATACCTGTAAGTACAAATGGGGTCAAGTAGATGCCATCACAAACTCTGTATGAGACACTATATTACAGCAATCCTTCAGGGCCCATGCTAAGAAGGATTTTCTCCCTTCAGACCATTAATCATGCTTGCTGATGGGCTCCAAGAGAAACACAAGGATAACTAACATTGGCCCCTTTTGCAGATATTTTTCTATGAAGAGAGAGAGAGAGTGGCAAAGCTCAAGAGATACAGTAGTTCAGAAGGAGCTGCAGGAATCACACCCAAGTTCCTCAGGGTTTGTGTCCTCCCAGCAGTTGTATTTTCACCCTAGGAAAATGAAACATTGCCCGATTAGCAATATTCTATCACTTCTAATATAAGAGATCTCCTCTCTCAACAGCTGTTTACTTTATAGGTTTCCCAATAAAATTTGCATCTATTTAAGATAACCGAGCCTAATGATTTAATTGGCAACTGCTATTAGATGTTCTCAAAAAGTTTGATCTGAATTCAAGGTTGATAGTAACAGGACTGAATTATAGACTTGAGTCTCTAGTCAAAGGAAATAGGTTTCAGCGTCTCCCCAGAAGGAATTTGGTTATGATTAATGTGAACAGGGCAGTATAACAGTTGATGAGAGCAAAGACTGCTTACAGGAGGGAAAATGGTTATTTACCATCAGAATTAAATTGCTATCCTTATTTCCTAGACCAAGTATGAACACTCTGTGTCTTACACAGACATAATAGAGAGACACATGTTGTCCCATGACAAGGAAGTATTGGCAAAAGGAAGTCTTTGCTTTCAGGTTTCTTTTTAGTAAGACTGACTTTCTCTAAGCAAGGTCACTTATTTCACCCCTGTGTATTGCCTTAGTTAAGAGACATATCCACAGAGGCATTGCACGGTTCCCTAAGCCTACGCTGTAATAAAGACTACTTTTACTTCAAGGTTGGGGAAAGATTTTCAAGATAACATGCTTTTACCAAAGCCCCTGAAGTTACGCAAATCAACAAACTCTCAACACTTATAACACATTGATTTTTGAGTTCACAGGAGGCCTGAACAGTCCAAATTGGAAACTGAAACGGTGCTAGGAGCTGCTCTAACTTGTGTTCTAGCTCATGTAATCCCACAGGCTTTCTGCATCGGGAAAAGAACTGAAACAGAGAGATGCTGGAAGCTCAGCTCTGACTTCTCTCTAGCTGTTAACATACGTTTGGGACATTCACCAAATGGCTCTTTTACAGAGTGCGTTGAGGAACTACAGGATCCAGGCTGATGCGTTGTGTCCTGTGCAGTAGGACAGAACAAGACCCATACATTTGCCAAAGGACTACTTTAAAATATATGATTTTTCTCAGCCGTTCCATACAGGCACAGTGGTCTCGTCTGTAGCATTACGGAGGGTGTTTCTCATTCTTCTCCTCCCTGGGCCACATAGTTTTCACTTTTATCTTTTTTCATATGGGATTTTTGCCATATCATCCTCAGCTGAGACAGATCTACCCAAGCAAGCAGAGACAGTTTCAGTCTTGCAGCTTGGATCTGGAGCCTGTATTCAAATCTCTGTGGTCTTACAAAGGGTCTGAGGGTAAGACGTGCGCCACTGTTGGCTCCGGACTGTCGCCAGTGGCATGATGTAGCGCCTTGCAGGGCATCACAATTGATGCCCGTATTTTTGGTTCTTTTCAGCAAAATGGGTATTCTTTCTCCACTGTGTACCAGACTGTTATATGCAACAGCGCTAGCTAGCCCCAGGTACTCCTTGGGAAGTCCTGTTATGCTGGAGAGAACTGCGGCATGTCACAGAGCCTTATGTACGGGACTGACTTCAACCTACTCTCAAGCTAAACAACAAGCAGGTGGAGGAGGCTGTCTATTTTAATGGTATTGTACAAAATGCTGCATGCAACCTCTGAGGGTTCATGAGCTTGTCTGAAAAAAGTGACTGTATTTGGATCTTCTTGTAATAAAGAGGGGCAGCTGCGGCTAGATTAAGGAAGAGGCATGCTCCTAAACCTCAGTGAAATTTACTTTGGGAGTATTGCTCAGAGGAGACATCCTGGCTGCTCAGAGGTGGGTAGTGTCATAAATACATGGCAGTTAAATTGAGAAGGAGAAAGAGGAGATGAAAAACTGTTAGGAATAATAATCAGAAGTTAAAAATCCCTAAGGAAAATATCAACTATAGTGTATCTGAAGTACGGTGCAATGTTTAAGGTCAGAGTAATTCTATTTTCAAGCCACATCATTGCCAGTATTAAGAATAAAAATAAGAGATAATGTAAATGTGTTTTCTATTCAGACTTGGCGTAAATACTTGCAATATCACTGTCATTCAAGTCCCTTCTGTTTAGACCAGACCCACCTTTTCCACATTGTTTCTGTGCTTTTGCCATTTCCACCACGCCAGCCTATTCTGACCTTTAGCAACTCTCCTCCTGTATCTCTATTCCCTTTCTATAAAATGTGGGTGAAAGTACAGCAAGCCGGCAAGGAAAAAATGCCCTGGATGAACATTATCATAGTGAGCGCTGTGAACATAGTTTAAGGGAATATGCTCTCAAACACAAGGTGAATTCAGGTTTAAAATGGCTACAACGACAGGCTGATCTAAAATTACTGTTCCAGTTGCCTTTGGCTTTTTGGGGTGTTTCAAAATCAGATTCCAATGAAGGGCACTGCAGCAATATGCAATGCAATGTGTCTGGGGGCTCGCATGTGCTGGTTCACATCAGCGCCCTTTAGTATGTAGGGCTGGCTGCCAGTCAAAGGCTCCCTTCATCCAAGCTCAAATTAACTTCATGTCGTTCAGCAATGCCTGCTCTGCATGCATCTGCTGCTTCTCCTCTCTTGTTTAGACTAATGAGGACAGAGCCCGCACATCTTGTTAAATGTTTGCTGTACTGTTCACATTCTTGGACAGGCATGAAAAAAACCCAACCCAAAATTAAGGCCAAGCACACAAGCATTTCCATAACAGTTTTAGGTATGACCAGGTACTCTGAACTTATTATTATATTTGATAAGAAAAGCGGATCCTATGTTCATGGAGGTGTTGGGAATGCCACAGCATATCCTGGAAACATGAAGGACACAAAGGTGATTCAAACTAGGAGTCAGCACGGATTCAGCAAGGGAAACCCTGCTTGCCCAACCTGATAACCTTCTATGGTGAAATGACCGTCTTGAGGGGAGATGAGTCCACCTAGACTTCAAAAAGGCTTTCTGCACTGTCTGTCAGAATAGCCTCATGGAGAAGCTGAAGAAGCAAGGGCTGGTTGAGCAGACAAGGAGATGGATTACCCCCACCTGGGCTGATGAGCAGTGCAGTGGGAGGAAAACTGGCGGCACGGCCGTGCCCAGAGGGTGGTGACCAGTGGCACCGGGTCTAGCTGGAGGCCAGGACCCAGCGGTGAAGCCCAAGGCAAGGGGCATTGCCAGGAGGAGGAGGGAGGTGGTCCTTCCCCTCTGCTGT
>NW_009189313.1:9531-22816 GCF_000690835.1 Fulmarus glacialis | reverse complement strand
GGGTGAAGCGGCGCGGGGCGGCCGTTGCGCCGACCCCTTCTGGCTCCCGTGCCCGGGGCCAGATGCGACCCTGGGGGTTTGAGGATTAGATATTTCTCGTATTTAATCTCTGTTTAGCCCCGTGCTTAATCCAGGGCCTGGGCCGGATTAAACGCAGACCCAGAACTTTCTTATTAAAATACGTGTGCGGTCGTGTTGGCCCTTTTCATCCCCGGGGAGAGACGGGACCGAAGGGAACGGCCAAAGCTGGGGTTTTCCATGTAGCGTCTGCTTGAGTCCCTGTGAGGCATGGTTTGTGATCTCTTTGATTTTCCACTCTGGTAATCTGTATTAGAGCTTGTTTCATGCTTCTGATGAACCTAAATAGGGAATGGAAATGGCAGTCTTTGTTCGGTGCCCAGACTAGCCTTCTCCTTCCCCATCACCGCTGTCCAATCGCCTGGCGGCTCTGATTTCTCCATATCTCCACAGTGCAGCTGCTGCACCCGCATTCGGTGCCTCTGTCAAGCAGATTCAGCTGCCTCAAGACACTCTAGTCAGCTTAAAAATTGGAACGAGTTAAAATATTTGCTTCCGCTGACTTACATGCGTGTAGTGGAGAGCTGGGAGGTACCCAGCGCGAGGATATGCTTTAATCTGCAGATGAGCAGAGTGCTTAGCATTCTGGTACTTATCATTCTGCTTTTAAATTTTTTTTTTTTTTTAAGGTCTTTAAAACGTTTAGTGTTGCCGTAGTTGGTGCAGTGCTAGAGATTTTATTCGCTCCTCCTTTAATGTAGGAAATAATTCATAGGAATTGCTGTCTCCCATTGTGCAAGTAACTGAGGTATATCGTCATGGGTAACTTGGCATCACTTGCAGACATCTTGATCTAAATAAATTAGTTTTATAATCCGATTTGCCATCAATTTAATGTTTTTCATTAATAAAACCCTTTAGCCAGCTGATGCTCGACAGCTCTGTTATAATGCCTTCCAGTGAAATGAAACCTAGGAGTTTGCTAATTCCCGCACAAACAGCATTCTCAGTCCATTTATTAAAGCTTCATTCACTGAGTGGTATAACAAGGATTTATGAGGTTTTTTTCACTAATTTAAAAAATTGCTGATAGTAGACTGCAGCTTTGTGAGACTTAAAATTGATCATTGGAAGAGCTCCAGATGCTTCCTGCTTGCTTTGGATATTTTGAAAATTGCTGTCCTTTGGGAGCATTCACTAGCAGTGCAAACTCAGGACAATCTGAGCAGGAAGCTCATGAGAAAGAATCTGAAATAAAACGGTGGGTTTTGGCGACTAAATCTCTTTGCACAAATGACCCCAAACTGATCTGGATTGCTCAGAATTTCTCTACTGCTGTGGCACCCTTTGGGGATGTCATGCTGGAGAAGCTGCTGTAAAGCTTACTATGGAATTTAGGTTTGGGCCAAAGATTGTAAAGCGTATGGCCAGCACAACTTAAGCAAAATGACTTCCAGACAAAGAAACGATGGATTATTGAATGTCAGCAGTATTCCTATTCCAGCCTTTTTTCAGGAGTGGAAGTTGCTTGTCCTGCCTGCCTCTGGGAGGGAACCCTGCAGGAGTGCTGCATTGAAACTAAGAGTTCTTGTTTAAAAACAATACGTAAGAGTAGTCTAAGATACTTTTGTGGTTCTAAAGCTGCTTAGTGTTTCTAGAGAAAATTAGCATTATTTAGGAGCAAGATGAAGGGCAACACAGTGATGTAATACTGATTCTTGAAGAATTTACTGTGTGGTGAAAAGGCAGTAAAGTGGCTGGATTTTGGGGTTCTGTTACATAGCACCCGAACAGAAACTGAAAACTGGGATTTCTTGCACCTTGGAATATGATCCACGTTTCCTGACTCCTGTGATTCGGGGTCTGTGTGACCTTCCTCTTCCACAGGAACAAGAAAACCCCTTTTCCTCACTTTGATTGTGCCCTCCATCTGCTGTGGGGAGAGCAGGAGGAGATGCTGGTGTTTTGAAAGGCACAGTTCTCTCTGCTTGTGTGCACTGGGAGGACAGGAGATGTCCACCGATGTGTTAGCTAGGCATAGGGTTTTTTCAAATTCTTGTGGTAGTCTTAGCTATTTTTATTTTGTGGAGAAACTCCAAGTGAAAAGAGCTGGCCATCTCTGAGCTTCCTATGCTGCAAACAGATACATGAGCTATGTCATTCCACTAGCAAGTGTCTATATAGCTAGGATCCTTATGTTAAATGCAGCCCTTTACATCCCCAGAAGTGTGGAGCGGTGAGGAGGGATGGAGATGGGTGGTGAGGGGTGGATTCAGAGCAAGGATAGGGTATTAGAGCAGGACCCATGAAGGGAAGGAGCGTCAAGCAATTGGAGTTAGAGCAACACATTGTGAAGCAGGGAGCAGCTTGAGGTGTCAGAGGACTTCTCAACAAAATCCCCTGCTGACCGTGCTGGTTCTTTTGCCAGGCTCATTTAGTCTGTGTGTATTCCTAGGAGGGAAAAAGGGCTGTGTGGGAAAGTCAGATGGAATGGCGGTGGCCTCGCTAGAGTGACTTGCCAAGGAACCAAATAGTGGGATTAGAAGTGGGCTGAGGTCACGGGGGTGATGAGAAACTGTATGTAACACAGAGCAATGCAGTGTTTTGAAGCTTGCTTTGCGTGGAGTTAAGGCTGTCCTGAAATGGAGAAGATTATCTGAATTTCTGCGTTTCCAAGCGTATGCCCTACCCCCCCCAAAGGAGCTGTAACTGCCGCCTTAAACTTGTGCCCAGATGTCACAGACTGTCATATGCTAATACCGTTTCACTGTTGCATTTTCAGATGTGTATATTGCTAAGCCATGCCAACATTATTAGCTGCTGATGCTAGCCTGCCTGTCACTGCTGTGACTCTGCCTCCTCCCACTTCTCTCCCAGGAGCCTCTACTACTTGTGCCATTTCTCATAGCTCACCTCCAGGCTTTCTCCTCCCTGCCTCACGCTTGAGCAGTGTTTCTTTTCTTCCCCATGCCCCTTTTCCCTGTGCTAGTGGCAGTCCCCTCCCTTCTCAGCAAAGCTTCAAAGCAGAGCTGTCTGCGTATGAATCCCAGCATACAGGCTGGAGGGTGGGGGGGTGTATTTCAGCAGAAAGTGGGAGGGAAGTGCTGGGGTTAGGCTTGCCAAATTCTGCAGCTTCCACTATTGGCAGAGTCCATCCAGGAACAGCTCCCTGCTTCCTCTCCTGTGAAATCAAACCAGCTGGGGAGCAGTAGCGTAGGAGAGAGGGAGCTCGGCTTTCTTCCAGAGGCTCCCATCCCCAAATTCTTTGGGGTTTTTTGGGCACGGGGTCAGTATTATCATACTGTTAAGATAATACTCTCAGTATTACGAATAAACAGAATGTGTCTCTGCTTACAGAGCACAAGCGTGCTGCAGGACAATGTTCAATATGGTGGTTTTTTGTTAAGGAAGAGCTTGGGCTTAGATCAGGAGTAGCACTGTGGCTGCTTAGCCTCCTCCTTGTGAAGCAGCGGTGTTACCAACCCCCTTTACCTACCCCTTAGGATTTCTTCTGAGACAATGCAATCACTGCCCCACATGAAGTCCTGGAAACCACTGCCACACATGCCGCCAGACTGCTGACATTCCCCGTGGCAAGAAGGTAACCTTCTGCTGCACCTCTGACACGGCTTTAAAAAATCAGCACTGAAATGAGGCATGCTTAATCCCTCAAGGTATATGTACGCTTCTCCTTCATATCAGTAAGTGGTCTGACAAACTGCTACCACTCATCAGTTCATTCAGTACTGCTTCATGTTGCGTAGCTAATATGCCAGAATGCATACAGATAACGCTGGAATCCGGAGTAGTAGGACACGTCACAAGTGGCGTGTTTTTAGTCCTTCTTCACACCTATTTCCAGACTTGGAGTTTGTTCTGAAGGTGTGAAGGGGACTGCTAGGTCACCCGCACTGACCTGAATTGCAAAAGCTGGAGAACTTTGAGTTACTCTGCTGGGGCAGGGTTTTTTCTTCTTACATGTTTTGGATTTCATTTGAAGGCTCAGCGATGATGGATCCGATGCTTTTTTTAGCAAGTAGTTAATTATTTGTTGCCCTCACAGACTGATTCCCAGATGTTGTTGCTACTCTTGCAGGAGGCAGAATGGGTTTTCCTGTGTGGTTGATGTGAACTGCGATTCACTGGTTTGCAGAGGCTTATGTCTGATTGCGTTGTGTTTTGACAAGGTAGAAGATGCCTCTGGGTAGTTTAATTTACTTAAGAAAGTTTTAGAGTGCTTTTATTCTTGATGTGTGCGTAGAAAACGCTTTTTGTTAATATGCAGAATGCATTTTCAGAAATTCACTTGCTGTTTTTGGAGAACCAAAATATTTGAGAAGTAATCACATTGTATTATAGGGTCTAAAGCTATGCCTAACCAGGGATAAGGCCAACAGTGCAATCTTTAGTTTCCAAATCTTGATTGTCTGATCTGTTCTTACAGCTAAAATCAAAAAAACTGCTTAAAACTAACCAAGGCAGCCACCTTATTTTATAAATTTGACAGTGCTTGAGCTTCTGGGTTTTTTACTTTTGCATAGTGACTTCAGAAAATAATTTCTTTTTAAAGCAAAAATCAAGCTATCTTTTTCAAAGTGATTAGATCCGGTATTTTTTTTAAACTAAGGAGTCATTGTAACACTTTTGTAAGGCAGCCAAGGTGCTGTTGCAAGTAGAAATACAAAAATTTAGGCTTTTTTCATAATTATGCAACGCCATCTCCAAATTCTATCTTTACATCTTTAAACTAAAAACCAGTTTATATTACTGTGTCCGTAACTGAAAAGATAAAATATTGATCATTTGGTCATGTTTTCTTAAGGTTTTGTTTTTTGGTTGCACATCTAGTTGCTTGACTTCCTTGTGGTCTGCGCCATTTGAAAGATCCAGTCATGCTTCTCAGCCCGTGAGGCTGTGGTTGCCTGTCCAGTCACAAGGATGATGGTAACCCATTGTTCTTATTTCTGTTTGGATGATACGAGAATATTACTAGGTGGATAATACGTCAAGTATCTGATATGCCAGTCTTCCAAAACTGTAAACATGAACATTTAGTCTAAAGCATATAGTTTCTGACATGGACAGAAATCACAGGAAACACAAGATACTGCAGCTGCTCTCTTTAAATTCTGGTAATGACTAAGCAGTCTTCAGTTTCAGTTTTGTCTTGCAGCTTTAATCCAGTTATGTATATAATCTTGTGAAAGTGTCTCTTTCCCCTGAGATGTGAGAAGTTGTATTTAGAGCACTTTCAACTCAGAAGATATATTTATAGTTCTTGGGTTTGCTGATGAAATGGCACAATTTAAATTTTAGGGAAGGATCATGCTCCTCCCCGATAAGCATCTGTGAGTAATAATTTGTGATGGCTACGCATGGTGTGACCAATTTTTTTTTTTTGGTTGGACCAAAGTGCATAACAGTTCATCAATAATCTGGGATTGTTAGTAATGGATTGGCTTCAAATCTGGGGGAACTTATCTAGTTGTTGGCCATTAAATAAAAATTGTGCATGACTGGACATCTCTGGAAAAGAAAAGCCAGTCAGCTATGGGCTACATTCTTTTGAAAAATGTTGGGTGTTTGTCTTGTACAAGTGCATTAATGACTGTAAGAGCCTATGCTAGAAATGCCTGCCTTGAAGATGATCTTCAGTCTTCTCCATTTGGGTCGTCTTTTACGAGGTGACTGTCTCCTGCCATCTCTCAGCGAAAGTTTAATTTCTAGCCAGATTTGAGAAGGTGTTTGTGTACTAGTTCCTAATTGGCCTACCTTAATGACCTACTTCCAGAAGGCTATTTGGACTTTGTTCCAGATCCCCCTCAGGCTGCAGCATGCCTTCAGTTCAGTCAGGCCACCTCAGGGTTTTTCCAAGACTCTGCAATTCACAATATACAACTAAAAATCAGAGTCTTATTTTGAGAGACAAAAATTTGTAGTTGCATCACCTGAATCAAGTTAAGGACTTCTGATGCTCACGTTTATGGCTATATGCCCAAGGCTTACAACTTAAAAACCAAGTTGCAAAATGCTTGTATGATAAAGATGCATTCATCTAATGAAATGAAGCTTATAAGAATTTCATAACCCAGACCACACTCTAGTGTGTCACTCATTCGGGCTTCTCTTTATTAGGAACGTTTTTCAACTTAACTGAAATTCATAGTGTCGGTATGTGTTGACACCACTACTTAAATTGCAGATTTAAAATAGTGCATCAGCTTGCATGATAAAAACTTGTCTGATTTGCTGGTGGCAGCTGCGTTATAGCAAGTGTATCCAGTAGTGTAGTTGGGGCTGGTTTCTTTGTAGGTTTAGGAGTCTACACGTGGGTACTGGATTCGCGGTGGAAGCACGAGTTTGGGGACTGATAGAGGAAGGCACAGCAGAAGTGATACGCAAAACTGTACTTACAGTTTCCTACTCCTACCTGTTGAAGTTATGTGTAGAGCATTCTCTACTGTTCGTTCTTATTTTTGTTCATTATCCCATTTTTGGCCTTCTGGAATCCCTAGATGTGAAGGAAGGAAGAGGCAAGCTGGGCTAGCACTAAAGAGGTGGCCTGCCTATCCAGATTCCATTAATACAGTTATAAGTGTTCATATATTCACAGAGAATGAGGGTGGTATGTCCTGTCATAATTCCAACACTAAAATGATGCTTGTTTGAGGAATATAAGCAGCCCTATTTTTATCTTGTTTAGAAATTGAAAAAATTCAGAAGGGTGAAACAACAAAGAAGGATGAGGAAGAGAACTACCTGGATTTATTTTCCCACAAGAATATGAAACTGAAAGAACGAGTTCTGATACCTGTCAAACAGTACCCCAAGGTGAGGGCCAGAAAATAGCTTACTGAATCTCTGTGATTTGCTTATTTTCTATGGATTTTTATGGCTGACTTTTAGAGATAGTAGCTGTCAAAGTGTCATCAGGAATTATGCCAGTGTTCCACTATTACTACGGAATTTTTCCTATGCAAGCTTGCAGGATCTTATTTCTAATATATTACATTTCTAGAATGTCTTGGGATAAAGCTAAATGGTGATGCATAGCTGTGATCTTTTATTACTAGAATAGACGCTTTCATATGTAGAGCTTTGTGTTTTACAGTTAAGAACTCATTTAACTCTTAAGACTTGCTGCCTGTAAAACTACTGGAGAGTAGATGTTAGAATTAAACGCTTTACGTAAGTTAATTTAGCTTGATTTTCTGGTGGAGCATTTTTTCTTGAAAAGAATGTTCTGGAATTTAAATTTTCCTGTGCATTTTTTGGTCTGTATTTTTTTGGTGAGGTGAAGAGAAAATGGAGTGGCTACATTTTTTGTCAGCCAGAATAACATTAAGAAAAGCTTTTGTGAAGGCTACTGAGCTCTGGAGCTAATTTTTTTTTTTTTTTTTTTTTTACATTTACAGTTCAACTTTGTTGGAAAGATTTTGGGACCTCAAGGCAACACCATCAAGAGACTTCAGGAAGAAACTGGTGCTAAGATATCTGTGCTTGGGAAGGGTTCAATGCGAGATAAAGCAAAGGTAAGGGAATCACCCTTGAAAACATACGTGTATATTAATGCCTTCCACGTTGCTGTGAGAAGTAGTGGTTCTCAAAGCATTTTATAAGAGATTAAAACATTAAAATCCAAAAGCAAAGGCAGTAGGAAGTCACACTTCCTAAATTGTTCTGCGCATGTTGGGAGTAATCTCGATTGGGGCAGAAGTGTGATGCATGTTTTCTTTATGAGCGTGACTTAGGGACCAGTCATCTTTTGATATCCTGTACCCTTGGATGCAGAGATAGTTTATATGAAAGGTGAAGTACAAAGTTTATAAAATAAGGATTAATTCCAGCTACTCTGTGAAAAGTCACTCGCTAAAGGAATATGTTTTCCTTCCAGAAACAAACAAAAAAAAAATATCCTTTTTCCAGCTGTTTCCTCTGAAATCGTTAAATCCTCATGGTTCACTGAAGACGTTGGAGCAGTATGTTCCTGGTAATCTTTAGTGAATCACAAAGTGCCAGGAGGCTTTTTTGAGCAGAAGAAATGAAAAGAATTTTTTTTCTTCCTGCTTACTCCCAAAACTGAGCTAACAGTCAACAGAGCTGTAATTTAGTTCAGCTTTTTATTTCAGCAGCATGAAAAGTTTTTACACGTCTAGCTGATTTGTAGCTTCTTGAAGCCATCTGAATAACATGGGTATCTAAGAGCAGAGCTAAAGAGCAAGCTTGTTTGAGGCATTAGACTTCACTAGGTGGTAAAGAGCACCTCAGGCAGAAAGGTGGTGTAGAAGAGGAAGAACACTGCTTGCATATGCTTAATCTTCTGGAAAAAAAGGTGGCTGGCATCAGTGCATTAGCAAAAATATTGTAGTCAGCTGAAAAGGCAGCTATAAAAAGCTGGAAGTTGTAGATTGCATGTGGCTTTTTATAAAACTGTATGCTCGTGTGTATGTGTGTCCAGGCGTGGCCAAAATGCTTTTACAGACGTTTCCTGTTAAGGCGTAGAAAACCAGATAAAAGTAGTTTCTCTGCATCTTACTTAGTTTTAGGAATCTCTAATCTGCTTTGTTTCAGGAGGAAGAACTGCGTAAAGGGGGAGATCCTAAATATGCCCATCTAAATATGGATTTGCATGTCTTCATTGAAGTTTTTGGACCCCCTTGTGAAGCATATGCTCTGATGGCTCATGCCATGGAAGAAGTCAAGAAGTTCCTTGTTCCAGTATGTATGCTCATGCTCTTTTCTTTTTGAAGGAGTTAGATGGGTTGTGAATCTAGGTATAAGGTTGGGTAAAATTTGCACAGTGTAAGGCTGTGTAATTCCTGCTACAAGGCTGTGTAATTCCTGCTACAGGAATGGTGTAGTTGAGGAAGCCTGCAGTATTTGAGTGTGTGTGTGGCAGCTTGAGATGACCCCATTAATCTTGCATGAAGGCATATATTATTCCCCTAACCATTATTAGAAAGACGTACACTTACAGGGCAATTGTATAGAACACTTGGAGTAGGTATTTCTCTCCTGTTACTAGCTGTGGACACTGGGGTGGGTGGGTAGCTTGTCTAGCTCCATGTGTCAGTCTTAGCGGGAGAATGATTTTATCCATGCCTGGCATGGAAGAGGCTTCTTGGATGGGTTCCTCTGACTTGGAACTGTAGCATAGAAATCGGGCTAGAAAATAATTGGTCAGATCAGAAACTGTAAGTACGGAGATGTTTGCTCTGCTCTAAAGGGGTGGTGTGAGGATGAGGAGGGTGACTGCCCAGGCATCTCAGCGGTAGTATTTAGTGTTGTAGCTAGTTTCTGAGGCACATCTGTTAAATCAATATTTCTGTTGCTTTAAATGTGTATGCTGTGAAGGAACCTCTTTACTAATCAGGCATTGATACAGATGACACTTGTTATCTGTTTGTGGATGTCTTTTACTGGTGAACCTTGCAAGACCTTTATGGTCAGCTTCATGTCAGTTTTGTGTCAGCTAGAGTATTGACTCCAAGAAGTGCAGAACTTGAAGGAGTCTTTTGCATGTTATTAAAATGATGGTATTGCTTGCTAAATTAGGAAAAAAACAAAATGGGAAAGAAGCACGCAGTGCTCCCTGCTTCTGGCTAGCTCAGCCTGTAATTCAGAGACCTGGCAGGTAGAGAGCTGGGTATACCTCGGCACCGTGCTCCACAGCTGAGACTGGGAGCTCAGATGTTCTTCCTGAAATACCAGGAGCGGGTGGAACCTGAGAGCGGTGGGTAGTAGGGAAGTGTGGAAAAGCGTGCGGGTACTGTGTGATCTCTGTGAGGCTGACACAGAGAAGAGGAGAGATTGCTGTGTGAAGTGTCTTTGAAGGAGGGAGGTCATCTTCAAGGTCCCCCTGGGATGTACAAAACCTCAGCTTGCTAAAGCAAGTGTGCAGCCTTGCTATTTAAAGTGTCTTATCTATCGCTGCCTTCAAACAATGTGTTAAACTTGTGAAAATTGACAGAGAAGTCACTATGGAAGCCAGCAGTGCTGTGAAGACACATCTGGTAGGAGACTCCTTGCTTTGTGGTGTTGCCATGGCATTGTGAAGATCCTCGGTGCGAGGCCCGGACTGCCTGTGTGTTGAGGGGAGGGGTGGGGTACGATGACTTCTGCGGAGTCACCAGAGATCTGTACTAATTCCTGAAGCTAGATCCCCTGAGGCGACAAAAATGCATGGAGCCAGAAACATACTGCGTTCCTAAGAATTTGAAAAGACAGCCTGGATTTGCAAATGGATGTTTGCTCTTCATCAGGCTGCATCCTATCCTGTTCCTTCAGTGTATCGGGAGCACAGCAGTATGTTGTTACCTTATGTGGGCTCATTACCAGCCACTTGCCTTTAAATGGGAGCTGTAAGGTGCTTGAGGTGAGATATGCCTTGCCTGACTTCACCTCTGAACTCTCCAACATTTGCAAATAAATCTTGCTGACATCCCTGGGATGCTGAACATCATCAGATGCCTCCAGAACCCCTGTGAACGAGGTCCTCTTCCCAGGGACCAGCTATAGTGCTCACTGCAGCTCTTGGACGTGCAGGTGGTGTGCCCTTCTTGGCCGGTTTGAAGAAAGCTGGCCGTTGTGCACTGCTGCCTGCTGAGCAAATCCCAGTAAAACTAACAAGCAGATTTTAATTTAGGACTATCAGGTTATTTTTATTCCAGCACGGTAGCCTGTGATACCCTGGAGCACAGTCTAGCTAGTTAGCTGTTCTTTGGCGTTGACTCTTTTCCCTCTTTAGGATATGATGGATGATATCTGTCAGGAGCAATTCTTGGAGCTCTCCTATCTGAACGGCGTACCAGAGCCAACTCGTGGCCGAGGAGTCCCTGTGCGGGGAAGGGGAGCAGCTCCACCACCGCCTCCACCTGTTCCAAGGTATCTTTCCCAAAAGCACAGACCTGGAAATGCTGCATCTTGCTCAGAGTTGTCCTGCCAGATGAGGTTAGGCTACTTGTTCTTGCATATCAGCTGTTGGCCTTGACCTTGGCTTTTGGCTGAGGCTTTCTAGCCTTGTGTTGCAGGCTTGCTTTTAGCAAGTGGCATCAAATGTTTTGTATGTTTTGAGATGTAATCTAGTGCAGTGGATGTCTCCTGTGTTATTTTTGATGTCTGAAATCAGTAGCTTCATAAAGTAACCTTTCAAAAATTGGCCTACGAAATCATATGTAGATAGATGTGTTATGTTGGCTTCTGTAGCCTTCAGCAGAATCAGCATTTTCAGTTTAAACTGACTGTCCTTTAAAAGTTATAGGATGACATTATTCTGTCATTGCTGTCAAGGCATTGGGATAAATTGGTGATAAAACTCTGTTACTATAGTTCTTGCCTCACTACCTATTTCATGGGGGGAAAGTCTTTGCTTCTGAGTGTTTAGCCCAGAAGTGTCCCTGCTCATCTCATCATTGATCTTTACGGTTGGAGGTCTGGCAGTCATTACAGGTTAGTGATAAGGGGTTGTTTAAAATGAACTCTGAGAAATTACTTGGTCGAAGTTCTGTATCAGATTTATTTCTTTGTCTGTACAGTATCTAATGCAGTAGAGTTCTCATCTCAGAAGAGGTTTTTGTAAATCCTGAAATACAACAACGTTAAAAATTCTTGTGCTTTCATTCTTGGTAAAGAATTCATGGCTTGGTTGATGGTGACTGCATGCATTTATCAAGTTATTGCATTTTAAAGTAGGTGTAAGAAGCATATGCACTGCCCTCAGTATTCAGCTCATGAGTGGTACAGCAGTAGCTGTTCAGTCCTTTTTATCTCCTTTCCAGGGGGCGTGGTGTTGGTCCTCCCCCTCCTCCTCCTCGGGGGGCCCTTGTGCGAGGAGCCCCAGTGCGGGGTGCCATTGCCAGGGGAGCTGCTGTAGCCCGCGGAGTACCTCCTCCCCCAGCAGTCCGGGGTGCTCCTGCACCCAGAGCACGTGCAGCCGGCATTCAGAGAATACCGCTTCCTCCTCCTCCCGCACCAGAAACCTATGAGGAATATGTAAGAAACTATATATCTTTGGTTTTTTTATTGCAGCTAGCTGATCATGTGTTTGATATTCAACATTATTGAAATAAGAGCTGTAGAAGTGGCCACCAGTCACTAGTACGGTGCTGGCTAACCTGCTCTGCCGCTTTAATCCTCAAAGGAGGGAACTGCTGGTGTCCTAAATACAGGGTAAGGGGTGGGTTTTATAAAACTGGAATGTGCCCCCAAGACTGAAATTTGCCATATCTATCAGTGCACGGTAGGAAAAACTACATCACAGAGATTGATGTAGTTTGCATCACGTTCTCTTTCTGCAAGAGAATTCTTTAAGCATGGAACACCAAAGGTTTCTTACTGCCCCTAAAATCCTTAAAATAAATCTCTGATGAACATGGTGATGTTTCAAGGCATATAACTAAGCACCACCCTCCTGTCAAGCTTATCTTAGCATCTTTGCTCTTGGTATTCTAAAGATGACTGGTTTTGATGCACAACAGCATTTTGGGGAAGCATCACAAATACTGGTATTTCTAAATTCTGTTTCTCCTCTCAGTAAAACTTCTCAGTTTTTCCACTGAAACCAATCACAAGTTAATAGATTGGGTTTTGTCTACCTGTAAGTCTGTGTTTTGGATAACACAGGCATGTGGATTTGTACCACAGACGAACTGTAGCTTTGGACATGTAAATGACTTTCAAATGCATTGTAAATATTAGTGTGGTTCCTCCCAAGCCACAGGACACAAGCAGTTTTTAGCTACCTATGTCTTATGATCGCCCTTCCCTGGCAGGCGAGGATTCACAGGCTCCTCTGAAAGCTGCTGTAGCCTGAATTCAGTTTTGCCATTACTCTTGGTCAGGCATTAACCTTTGGTCCTTCCATTAACACAGTTTATGTCATCATCTGTTTCAGGGCTATGATGACGCATATGCAGACCAGAGCTATGAGGGGTATGAAGGCTACTACAGCCAGGGCCAAGGGTAAGTGTGCTTGTCTCCTATCTGTTATGGAGAAAATTATGCATGATCTGAATTCAGTTTTGCCATTACTCTTGGTCAGGCATTAACCTTTGGTCCTTCCATTAACACAGTTTATGTCATCATCTGTTTCAGGGCTATGATGACGCATATGCAGACCAGAGCTATGAGGGGTATGAAGGCTACTACAGCCAGGGCCAAGGGTAAGTGTGCTTGTCTCCTATCTGTTATGGAGAAAATTATGCATGATCTTTTTTTTTTTCTTTTTTAAGGGAATGGAAACACTCATTTCTGAGTTTGAGCTGTAGGG
>NW_009189313.1:8287-9510 GCF_000690835.1 Fulmarus glacialis | reverse complement strand
CCTGGGAAATAACTTTTGGGAGTGTTCCAGTGTCCTTGACAGTTCTGTAAAAGCAGTGATCAGACACACCACAGCCATGAGCAATATTGGGCATCTTTGCTTTTCAAGTGTTTGTGCAAGTTGTGTCAGTTTAGGAATACGATTTCAGCACTGTATGTAACCAACATAATTACTCTTCCAGGGACACAGAATACTATGATTATGGACACGGGGAGGCACAGGAAACCTATGAAGCTTATGGTATGTCTGGGAATACTGTTCTTTTGACAGGGAAGGGGCTGCACATAGGTGGGAATTGCTTGTGGTCGACCAGCTGTTTTCCAGTGCCACTCCACGCTCTGAGCAAAAACTTACTGAAGAGAACCTCGAGTAGTTTTTGTGGTAGAATATTTATACCCTACAGATTATCCAGGTCTGAACAACCGAAGGCATTCTGTGGTTTTTAGATTCTTACCTATCTTGATTGTGTCAAAGGTTACTCTTTTAAAATTCCATTTTTTAACTATGGCAATATCTTTTAATTTCCTTGTAGCTTTAGAATATTTTAAGCGCTCTGGATTTCCACCCACAGCACTACTTTTGCTGCAGTCTGGTTTTCACGGATTATATTTTGTTGAACTGGATGAGTGCATGGTTCCATCTGCTTCCTTATCCTCAAAAACCCGCTAGCTGATACTGACTGCACTATACATTTGCTTGAAAAATGGATTTAAACGTCATATGAAGGCCTCCCTTTGACTAGGTGAAACAATTTTGGTCAATATGACTTGCAAGTAATCTATGAAGTTTAGCTAATTTTAGTTACGTAAAGCCATCAATTTAGGCTAGACTGAGGGGTGTGGGAGACCAATTTAACCACAACTGGGTACATCCCCAACTGTTGAAAACAATAGGCCTTAATCTGAGGTGCTGGCAATAAAGGGTTGGGTGATGGTGGGGGGTTTTTTTAATGCTAGTTCAGATATCTGAGCTTATGAATGGCATCTGCACGTGGCAATGAGTAAGATTCATTTTCCTCTCTCTGTAAACAAGCTGAACTATAAACAAGTTACGAAAGCTATGCAGCAAGCTGCTTAATGGCATGGAAATACGCTGTATTGAAAACAGCTCCCTTTTAGCAGAGCATCAGTTGCCTGAAGGCGTGAGTGAATGCAGGTACTGATGCTAATGACCAGCTGGAGGGCGTTTCTGGGATCCTCGGGAACTGGGAATCCCCTATGCCC
>NW_009189313.1:7135-8256 GCF_000690835.1 Fulmarus glacialis | reverse complement strand
TGTAGGGAAGCGGAGTTGTTAACACAGTGGCTGTCTCCTGTGCTGGCCTCGGGGTGTTCCCTGCTCTGGGCTTAAGTTGTAAGAAGTTCAAATTCAGGTGCTTAACCAGGGATGCTTTTCCAGTCTAAGATGCATTTGAATAGATAACTGCTGTCAGTACGTTGGCTATCTCTCCTGCCTTCAGTGGCTTGGTTTGTTGCCTGCGTTAGGCAGCACAAAGAGACAGAGACTTTTGTGCCTCCTGCTTGGTAGGAGAGCAGTGGTGGTGTCCGGGATATGAAGGCCAAAATGCTCATTGTATACTTGGCACGAAGTTGCCACAGCTAATCTGTTTATCCACAGTAATTTCCTTTGGTTTCTGCTTTCATGAAAACAGAATTAGAGAAGTAAATTGTTGAGCCAGACTGGAGACAGTTTTGAGAAAACGGGAACGTGCTCCCTGGTGGTAGGAACAGGCTCGGCTGTCTTCTGGGCTTCGGACACTTTCATAAACTGGTGACCCTGGAGAGAATGGCAGGCATGCAAGTATGAATGTTGCAAGCACAAGCCATAGTGAAAGCTGAGTTTGGATATTTGGGGCTTGAGCTAGCTCAGGGACAATGGGAATGCAAACTTTATTTGGTTCGGTGGTGGTTGTACGTAGCAGAAGAGTTTGGGCTGTCCTGTTGAGTGCGTTGTCCCATCAGCAGTTCGTGCTGGTACAGCACTAGCAAGTGATTTCTGCTCCGAAGAGGTGAGCAGATGCCGTGCGAGCTGCAGCTGTAAATTTTCCTGTATTCACGGAGGGGAAGGAACAGCAAGTCACAGTCAGAAACAGACTGGTGTCTGCAAGTTCAATCGGACGTGCTGCCGTCCTAGAGCAGTGTAGGGACTTAATTATTTTGGCACAATTATCCAGGACCTGCCTTGCCTGGCGTCTGGGCAGGAGAGAAGCAGTACCTGTAGCAGTCCCCCCAGCCAGAGCCCCAGGGTTATAGATGCTGCTGGCCGCCAGCCCGAGGGGCCATGACTGCTGCGACCTTCGCTGCGGCTGGCTGCCAGAGCTGCCCTGAGAATTGGCTTTGGCTCTGCTGAAATTAATTACTCCTAAAAGGCACCGGCTTTGTCCAAGTTGGTGCTTA
>NW_009189313.1:0-7107 GCF_000690835.1 Fulmarus glacialis | reverse complement strand
CCGCGCAAGCGGCTTTTTCCCGTAATGTCGGAAGATGTGCTGCAAACGAGAGGTTTTGGTGGACCGCGGGGAATTATGCAGACTGGTTTTGGGGTGAAACTGCTGTGAAGGTGCCCGGTGCCTCCGCATCGACTCCGGAGGGGAGCCCGGCCGGCCGGCACCGCCGCTCCCTCCGTGCCCCTTGGCCCGCAGCGCTCCGCCATCCTTGACATATCCCTCTCTTTTCCGCAGGGCAAGATGACTGGAATGGAACCAGGCCCTCCCTGAAGGCCCCGCCGGCCAGGCCAGTGAAGGGGGCCTACAGAGAGCACCCATACGGACGTTATTAAAAAACAAACATGAGGGAAAAATATCAGTTATGAGCAAACAGTTGTTACTGATTCTTGTATCTCCCGGGATTCCCGTTGCTTTACCCACACCAGACAAGTAATTGTCTAACTGTTTTTCTTCGTGGCCCTTTTTCTCCCACTCCATCCTCACCCTGCATTCTGGCTTCTGTACGTAGTATTTTAAAAATGAGTTAAATAGATTTAGAGGACCGACTTTAATTTTTTTTTTTTTAAGTGTGTAGATGGCTTTTCTTTCTTTGTTGTTTAGATAAACACAACTGTACCTTTTATAATAAAAAAAAAAGTTGAGTTAAAAATGTTAGTTTCAAAAGTGACATGCTTTGCTTAGCAGTTATGAAATTAAGGTTTTGTTAACCTTTTAAGTTTGGTTTTAAGGAACCCGTAAAAGTTGTAGTTGCAGAATCCCAAAGTAGGCTACATTTCAAAATTCAGGGCTGTTTTTAAGAATTAAAATCACAATGTAACGGTAGTAGCTGCCACCGTTTAAAAGTAACCTCAGTTGTCAAACTTTCCTTAAAAGCAGATTGCTGGTGAATCTTAAGTTTAAATTTTAATACGAAGGCTCCTCAAACAAATTAAATAGCATTTTTTAAAGGTAATTGACTTAAAAGGAAAAAAAATTAGGTTTGTAAAATTGACTTTTCTTATGTGGGTTTTGAAATCTAGCCCCGAACATGCAGTGTTGAGAGATGCTTGGGAAGCAGATTTTCCAGTGTAAAGGGGTTCTTAGTTTGGTTCTGTATGAAGAACTTTTAAGGGAAAAACAAATTAAAGCATGGCTCTGATTGCCCAGTGTTTGATATTAGAAACCAGAGTATTAAGTGAGTAGGTCTGAACTCTGTAAAATTACAGTCTTCTCATTTTTATAGTGCTTGGGGCAGATAATACAGTGCAAGTTTAAAACTGACAAAATTGTCAATATTAGCAATCCCATTGACTTGTTCAAGTGTATCTCAACACTAGCTTTGCATAAAAAGGGACACTGCAGCTGAAAAAATGAGGAAAAATTTCACTTTGTACATAGGATAAAGTCCTAATTGGATTTGTACACTGTCCTCCCACTCTGTTCTTGAAGATTAAATGCTACATGTGTAAGTCTGCCTAAATAGGTAGCTAAAACTTGTCAAAATGTCTGCCGCAGTTTGTCAATAAAGTTTAGTCCTTTTTTAATCAAAGTAAATGTGATGAATTGTCATTTTTTTTTTTGTTGAGCAATAAAATAGCTATTTTTTTTCAAATAAATTTAAATTAATGCTAAAGCTAATTGTCTTTTTAAAACATGGAGACATTCTAAAAATGGTGTTTTTTGTAATTCTCACAAAAAGTTTATCAAGCTCATTGAACGAGCTTAATTTTTTTTTAAAAAAAAAAAAAGAAAGAAAAATTGTTTTTCACCCCCTGGAAGTTGTTGAAAGCAGTTTGATCCTGATGGCAGAAATCTGACTTCAGTCTGCTGGAAAGTGTTTATGGTTCTTTGCTGAAATACTGATTCAGATTTCAGGTGGCCTCACAGTATTCCAGACTGCAGACTCCAGATTGAGTCTGAAACGGCTGGTTTAAACGTGACAAAATGAATGCTGAAAAATCCAAGGCTTAGCTGCCACCAGGAGGAGGAGGAAGTTTGCTTTCTGCTTTATGTAAACATCCCTAACCCCCTTGGCTAAGATGATGCCCTTCCTACTTTACAGTAGCCTTTACTTGGAAAGCCACTTAAAAACGTATCTCTGTTTGAGAAGGGTGCTGCAATTGCTCCTCATATCCTTCTGAGAGGGTGTGTATGTATACATATATATAAAAAATATAATAGTTTAAATTAAACTGTTTCTTAGAGACACATGAAAAATGGTTTGTATTTCCCATCTGCAAAATGAATCTGGCATTCTAAGGGGAGAGAATTAAACTGCTCGGGGGTGAAAAATAGAGCATTAGGAACCAAACTGCTTGTAGCAGTGCATGATTGAGGGGAATACTTTAAAACAAAAAGTTGTATTTGTAGATTGTTATTAAAGTGTAAATAACTGAATTTTCAACAATGGTTTGGAGTCAGCTTTCAGGGCATAATGTCTTGCTTGATGAAAAGATCACCCTATACCCCCCTTTTAAAGGAAAATTATCGCAGGAGAATCAGGATGTGTAAAGCTAACATGCATCGCAAAACCCAAAAGGTAACCTAAATGTCTGATTTTAATAGCACATTTCTCTTTTACATAAACTGTGACGGCAACTTGCATAAACTTTATTGAAACAATTCTTCAGATGTTAATTTTAATGTAAAAATTTGCAAAAAATGTTTAAAATAAACATTTTAAAAAAACCACATGCTTCTGCATAAATTAGCGATAACTTTAATAATGTGCCCTTTGAAAATGCACTGTAATGTAATGTGGGCAAAAAGGAATCGGCAAGCTTAAATATCAAAAGATGTAAAATGACAACGAATATAGATAGTCCTGCTACTGCCAAAAAAAAATTCTGCTCAGTTATTTAAAAATGTAAAATGATGGCCCTTTTTAGACCCCAGTATTGATATGTACTGTGAAATGTTCAAAGCTCAGCTTAAGTTGCATGTTTTCCTTCCTGTGTAATTGCATGCAGGAATCTTTTTCTTTTGATTTGTGCTTACATTAAAGAGACTCACAAATGTCTTCAATTTGCAGGAGTCAAGAGTACATCGCTATGAATCACTTGGGTGAAGATGAGCAGGGGCAACACAAAGTGGGTAAGTTTGTTTATTTTTGCAACCCCTTGCAAGCTGCTAACATGTTCTCTGTGGGAGGTGGGGGGCGGCACCATCTGAGCTGCTAAATTGAAGCCATTCTTTATATACCCACAAATAAATTACTCTTGTGAAAGGCCGGTTACATGACTGACACTCTTGCAGAGGTCATGGTGTGGAGGAGGCTTCAGTATGTACCTGCACAGAGCTCTCCCACCGAGATCCCTTGGAGAAGGAGGTTTAAGTGGATTTGAGGAGAGAGGGAAATGTGGTAAGGAGATCTGTCTGTTGGAGCTGGTTCCCGACTGAGATGCTGGCCTCCATGAGAGTGCTCTCAGCAGCAAGGTAGCGTTGAAGTTGTTGTTACCCCATGCTCTAGAAACACAGCAGCCCAAGGAAGGGCTCCATAGGAATTCCTATATGAGTCCATAATGCTTTAAAATTATAGACTGCAGGTTTTAGGCCAGGTGCTGCCCAGCTAGACCTTGCTAGCTCTACCCCTTCCATGCTCCCATCAACGGGCTCTGAAATGTGAAGCTGGCCGTTCTTTTTACGGCTTTTTGTCTGATGTCATTGCCAGAGATGGCTCAGGCAGTGGTCCTGCCGGCCTGGCTGGGACACGTTTAGCTCGGAGCCCCGCAGGGCTGCTCGCCTGCTGTCAGCGAGTGAAGACCCTGAGCCCTCGGGAGGGGTGATGGACCCCCAGCACCTTTGGGTGCTGGTGCCGGTCAACACCCGCGGTGGCGGGGCTCCCTCTGGCGGCTGCTCTGGCCCCACTGACTTGCTTGTTCTCTAATAAATACCTTAATAAACGCAGGCAAGTGCTTGCAAACCGAGCGGTACCTTGGTTGGGGAGATTATCACGCATCAGTGGAGTGACCTGCTTACACAGCAAGGACACATCTCCCGCCAGACCCAAAGGCAGCAGCCGTAAGCGTTTCCTTTGGGAAACTTTCTCTCAAATCTCGAGATCGCTGGAAGTCTGAGCTCCATAAATAAAAGAACAAAGAAATAAACCTGCGGCACACTGAAGAAGTCTAATGGCTTCAAAAGACAACCGTGAAAAGCCCTGGGCATAGGACGTAGAAGGACATAAGTCTTATTTTATATGGAATTGTAAAGCTACCAAAAAAGCTTCTCTTATCTTAGGAGTTATTAGGAACAAGAAAGCAGTAATATGTGGAAATGCCGCAAAAGAGTGAGATTACCCTCAATTCTTTGACTTGAAAATTGGATCTGTAGTTTTCTGCTAGGGGAAATCATAACATGTCTGGATTTGTGGCCTGTCTATTGAATGCATCTTCATTTACAATGTAATTGGAACATCAGTTTATATGGTGTTGTACCAATCTTTCCCATTTCTTTCTTAATAGGCACAGCTTTTATATCAAGTGGAAAAGATTTGATAGAGATCATCTATTATGATGCAGTTTTTTACCAGTAGAAGTGGATCTTGTGACACTGCCTTTGGAGTAATAGAGCTTGCTTGTGCATTGCGTTTGTTGCATGTTTATGTGAAAGATTTTAATGTTATGGAGGAATGTAAATCTTAATATATTGAAAATAACTGTATATGCCAAAAGTATTTTGAAAACATGCCCTGCATCAAACATCTTCCTCCCTCTCATAGCATTACTACATTCAGATTTTAGCCTAGAGTCTGCAAAAGCTAATTTGAGATCCCAAAATAGCCATCAGCATCGGATGTGTCTCTCAAAGATGCTCTAATTAGCCAGACATTCTGGGGGTGATACAGGACTCACTGAAATTTGTGAGGGGTAGAGATTCCTTTGAGTACTGAAGTCTGAGTCACCTAAATAACCTTCCGTTTTCTACTGACATGTCGCCACTGGAGGTAGTATTCTGCTGGCTGTGAGCTAACAAGCGCCAGTGATCTTTCATCTCCTGATTTCCCCAAAGGACTAATCCACATCCTATTATTTGTAGGATTTTGGCAAAGACCATAAACAAGATAAAGGCCCCCATTGTGCTGGGTACTGTACAGTGTGATGTACCGCATCAGTCACGTCTCCTCTGTGGAAGTGTTTCCCAACAATACTGTTCTTTTCAAGAGAAGCTTGGCTCTAGAAACATCCTCCTGCTGCAGAGCGCTCCGTGCCTCAGCAGTCCCATCTTCTCCGGCCCTTGCTCTAGGTCACCCCAGCTTCCTCAGCCTCTAGTCCAGCCCTTTGGTGTAAATACTCAGGCTGGCCTTGCTTGGAGCTGGTATAAACCTGGGCTTTACAACTTCCTCGGTGAGGTCCCACTGTGCATAGTGGTTCATAGACAGTATCTTGGAGAGCAACAGAAGTGTGAAACTGAGCTTGCAGGAAAAACGCTCCAACTGGTATTGCAGAGATGTCCCCAGCAGCTTTTCCTGGAAGGAGACTGTCATACCCTGCCCATTCCTTACCCCTGGTTTCGAGTTGCTGTTCGGATTATTAAATAAAGCAAATGGCTACAAGCTTTATTTTATAACTTACCTGTAGTATTTTTATGTTTAACTTAAAACACTGTGTTTTAAGTAAGGCAAAGACATTACCTTGATATGGCCCTCTGTAAAATTCCATATTTGGTAAGTTGGGTTTAAGAGCACAGCTGGATTCCCTGTTCGGCTGTTAAAACAGATGATTCTTTTTGTACAGAATGAGTCTTTAAATTTGTATGAGAGCATCTGTCACAAACAGAGCCAAGAAAAACAATTTAAATATGCATGTCTTCCCTTCCTCAACCCATGCCGCTGCTCTCCTAAAGAACGCTTGGGCAGAGGGTGATTCCTGCAGCCTGTGATAGAACCTCCACATGGCCCCAGAGAAGAGACCAGCTGTGACCTGTCTGCTGGGAGATGCAGAGGAGAACAGGCGGTGCTGCTAACACAGCTCTTCTCTCGACTGCGAGGAACAAGTACATATGGTGCTTTTGGGGAGGAAGACGGGGCTTAGGGAAATTCTTCTTTAATTGATAAACCTGTAACATCTTGGATGAGATGTTGGACACATTTGTAAGCTTTGAGGGGGAGGAATTTCTGCAGGCTAGTCAGGGCTCATGGGAACTCCCATCTCGAATGTAGATGTTACTCCTCTTTTTCTACTCGGGAAGCTCAGTTCCTGTGAGCACAGAGCAGAAACCTTTGCTGTTATTGCTCAGTTGAGCCTTCCATTGCTACCATATGTTTTAATAGAAGTGTTTGTTTCCACGCTCATTTCGCTCCTTTTGCAAAGTGGGATGAGTCTCCAATGAGCTGATTTCAGATCTGATAAAGGAACGCAGTTAAGATGCCGATCGCTTTGCTGTGGCTGGGAGATAGGAACCTGCCATCTCTTGGTGAGCGTTGGAGAACATCGGAGCCTCCCTGGCTGCCTCAAACCCTGGAGAGCAGCAGCTGCGTGTCCGAGTACTGAAATATAAAGTGTTTTCCAATGAAGCTGTTACTTTTACCACTGGCTTTAGAACCAAATAAAACCAAAGGCTCGTACATGGTGTCACAAATGCAAACCTGTTTTTAACCTGACATGGGTACGTCCTACCTGTTACCTTTATAGTTGTTCCTGGAAGACTCTGTTAAAACCGCAGGTGTCTGGATACTCCTGGTTTTTGACGGCTCTGCACAATGTAGGTTTCAAAACCAGTAAGAAATGAAAGATTGGCCCTGTGAAAGTTCATTAATTCTAGAGATGGCTTTGCCTCCAGCCCAGGCAGGGGTGGTTCTCAGGATTGTGTAACGCTCCATCTGCACTGAAGCATCAAACTCCCACAAGTTACGGAAATCAATGAAAAAATACTGCGAGTGGTTGGTAAAGATAGTGAAAACCGATCAAGGTGAATCACAGCATTAAAATAACTCGTCTAGGAAACTGGCAAGCCCTTGCGCGGCTGGTATTTAGCGAGAAGCGTTCAGCAGATGTTGAAGACGATTAGTCATTCCCTGTAATAAAGGCCTAAAGTTGAAATTTTTTTTTGGCTTTCAAAGGCGTGGGGTTTTTCTCTTGTTTCTCTTCCTGCTGCGGAGTTGCCGTTTGTGGGAGGATGGAGCTGGGGGGG
>NW_009189312.1:367-8608 GCF_000690835.1 Fulmarus glacialis | reverse complement strand
AAGTTCCTGATGGCGCAGGGTGTTTGGGCACACTGGGGCCTGTCCGGGGCAGGGAAGAACTGGGGGCAAATCTTCACCTCTCAAGGGGCCCATCCCCATGAGTCTGGAGAGAAGCACACCCTCATGCAAGGTACAACCAGGCAGCTCTCCTGCATGAGCAGCATGCAGGCCCGCAGGCAGGTCAGCCGAGGACAGGGATCAGGAAGACAGGCACCATCAGGCAGTTGTGGGGACCAGCAAGCACTGGGCACTAGACACCAGTGTTCTGAGGCGCTGCGTGGGCAGACGAGCAGCCTGCTGTCCCCTGCGAGGCACCAGGCAGGGTGGAGGCACACGGTCATACCTGGGGTGCTGTCTGCGGCGTGGACGCCATTGGCAGCCGGCTCTGAGGCTGGGCTGCTAAGGCTTTCCCTCCTCTTGCGCTTGCGGTGCTCGCTCTCTCCAGCCCCAGCCTCCACGCTCCACTGCTGCTTTGTCCTCCAGGGCTCCGTCTCAGCCCTCCTAAAGCTGGGAAGGCAGCAGGGGTCAGCTGGCTCTAGCCAGACCAGAGGGGAAGAGTTTGAGCTCCCCACAGGGCAACAGGACACAGGGACACCCACACCCCGGTGCTGCACTCGGGGCAGGATGAAACTACCCCCAGCAAGCCAGTGCTTCAGCTGGCTCCATGGCAAGGCTCGTCCCACCCACAGAAAGACAAGAGACACCCGACCACAGCCCAGAGAGCCTGACTTCAGGCAGAGTGGAGGTGCACAGGGCTCTCGCGTGCCCCCTGGCCCCTCACCTGCCCGAGGACAGCGTCCCAGAGCAGCGCTCTTCTTTCTCCTCCATTCTCCTCTTTTTCTTCTTCTTCTTGAGGGGGGAGATGGGCTCCGTGTCCAGGTAAGTACTGGGGTCTGACACCTGCTGCTTGGGCCTGCTCTCCAGGTCCTGACAGCCCGACGCCTCCCTGCCACTGCTGGGAACCTTGCCTGCTGCCTCCTTTCCCACGAAGGACACCGAGCCCTCCTGAACAAGATTCTTCTTCTTCCTGGGGGGACTGGAGACCTCATCCTTGCCCTTCAGAGCTGGAGCATAAAGGCTGCTGTCTGCTCCACGATGCTGCTTTCGCTGCTTCTTTTTGGAGGAACCAGGGGTGACCTGGCTGGGCTCCTTCTCCCTGCTGCGGCGAGGAAGGTGGTGCGAAGGGTGGGCAGTGGAACCGTTGGTCAGGGGGGAGGCTGGGAGCTGAAGGGCTGAGTTGACGATGAAGCTGAAGGCAGGCTTTTCGGGATTTGGCAGTTTGAGAGCAAGGAAAGTAGCCTGACGTGATCTGAAAGCCAGGTCAGGAGCAGGAGCCCCTCTCTTCCTCCCCACCCCGAGGTGCACAAGCACAATACCCAACTGCTACCATCTCAGCCACGAAATCTGAATCAGACCCTGCTCTCAGAGTAGCAGCTGCAAGCGCACACAGTGACCCTGCACCTGCCCAGTGCCAGCCATGTGCAGGGTACACGCTGTCCCACAGGGAATTAGGAAAGAGCGAGTGTTGCTGCAGCACATGCCCATGGTGAAGGTTACAAGGGAGACACGGAGCAAGCCCTGCCAGCCCAGGAGAAGAGGAGAGCCGGCTACCAAAATCGCCCCCCCGAGCCAGCTGCCGTGCCAGACAGTTGCCTCGTGGAGTACCCCAAGGCTGCTACTGGCCTTGCTGCCGTGCAGGAGCCTAGGAGTGACTGGCACCGCTTACCTCGACTTGCCGAAAGGCCAGGGAGTGGAGTCGGGGTGGGTGGTGTTCGTGGGGTAGGTGTGGCCAAATTGTGGGTGAGGTTGTGCGTGGCGGTCACTTCCGCTCGCCTTCCGCGGGGTGCTGCCCTGCAGTTATTGACATAAATAAAAACTTGGTGGTCTAAAGAAAAGAGGTTTCCGTGAGCCAAGAGGAGATAAAAATAAAAAGGGGAGCCCAGAGAAAGGGGAGGGGAACAGACACAGATGGGGAGAGGGAAGTGGGGGGTGGTAGAAGAAGAATCAGAAGTGTTTTCAGTTAGATGCACAAAGGAAAAAAGGAAGGAAGGAAATTTAAAGAACAAAACCCCCAGTGCACTGTCCTGAGCCCTGGCTGCACAGCGGCGCCCAGAGGGCCGGTCCCACGCTGCTGCCTGGGGAGGAGGCAACTCCACAGCCCTCCAGCTGCGGCATCACCTGCTCCCACTCACCCCAGGGACACGCTACCCCGAGAAGGCTGGTGAGGCCGTCGCACCGCAGGGACTGGCACAGCCACCCCTCCATCCTGAGCAAGAAGGCAGGAGCCATTTCTCCTGCATCACTCAGGGATGCAAACAACAGCAGGGGCCTGGCCCTGCACCCCGAGCCAGAGGGAGGGCAGAGCAACTGCTACAGCCCTGGGGCTGAGGGGCTCTCCCCACCTGGCTCCGGCTTAGCAAGGTACCCAGCATTAGCTCTACACTTGCCCCCAACACAAGCCCCAGTTCAGAAGGCACAAGGTGCCTACTGAAGTCTCCAGGAAGAAGCTCAGACTCACCTTTTTGGCAGAGAGCGCCAGCTTCTTGGCCGGTGGTGGTGACATGGTACTGCTCAGCTCCAGAGCGGCGCTGGCCAACAGGGAGGTTTTCAATTTTGCCGGCTTGGAGTCTTCAGGGGCAGCCGGCTCGGCACCGGGGCCAGCAGGGAGGTCTGTGCCACAGTCTGTTTCCTGAGAGGTGCGGAAGCTGCTGGTTCCGCTCTTGGCCTTCTGGGACAGTTTGACCAGCTTCCCCACTGCGCTGTGCACTGGGCTGGCAGCACTGCTGCCGCAGGAGTCTCTCTCCAGGGTCCCAGCATCCTCCCCACTGCCCCCGGGCTCCTGGCTGGGGCTGGGCTCCAGCAGCAGCTTGGGTGAGGTAGGTGGCTGCTTGCTCTCCCAGGAGCTCTGCTGGGGCAGCTCTGCTTTGGCCCCGCTTGCGTTGCTGGCGTTGCCCTGAACTGTTCTGGGTGCGGGAGGCAGCTGCGGGAAGGAGAGCGGCTTCTTGGGCCTCTGAGCTGTGTCATCAGGCAGTGCTGTGGCCGTGTGGGTGGCTGTGAGGGGCAGTTTGGGTGATGGGGACCCAGCAGGCAGCTTTGGCGGAGCGGTTCCGTTTGGCACCTTTGGCCCCGTCCCGAACGTGCTGCGGGCCACAGGGACCCCAACCTCCTCTGGCTCTGGCAGCTTCTTCCCCGGCAGCATGTCTGGTCTCTAGACAAAGAGAGAGAGATGTTCAGCAAGGAGAGAATTCAAGGAGCCAAGGACACAGAGCGATACTGCCCTCCCCATCCCTCCCCAGGCCCACAGAGGAACCCTTGGCTCAGCAGGATCCCTCCTGCACACCGTCCTCCCTCGCACCTGCCCATTTCAGTGCGCCCGCCTTCCTGCGAAGCTGCAGCCCACCGGCCCTCGCAGAGCGGACAGAGGGGCAGCAGCTCCCAGCTCTGGGAGCACTGGCCAAGAGCAGCCTTCAGGACTCACCCGGCCCGTCAGTGGTGAAGACAGGGGACCATTGGTCACAGTTTTCTTCACCTGATCGGAGATGCTGCCAGCGTGGCCAGGCAGGCTGGAGGCAGCTTTGGCAATGGGCCCCTCCGAGCTCTTCCTGGGGCCAGGGATTCTGGTGAAGGCAGAAAAGTGCACGCATTAACTGCGAGGGTTTAAGCGACTGGAACGCTCTCGACAGAGATGCACACGAGAAACAGGAGCCAGAAGCTCCAAGGAGGTGAGGTGCTCTTGATCAGCAAAAGCATGACAAGGGGCTGGACCTTTCCCTGCCACCCTCCTCCGAGCCAGTGCAGGCACACGGGCATTGGGGCTACTTGGGCCAAGCTCCTTCCCACACCCAGGCACGTGCTACCAGCCCTGTCCCAAATGCTGAACGCAGGGGGCAGAGGGACCGGGAGACACAGGGCTCTCACCTCAGGTAGAACAGCACGTAGGCCTGCTGGTTGAGGACCACTTTGATGTTGCTGGAACGGACCAGGTCATCATTCATTTGATACCACTGCCCGTTGCTGGCCTGCAGAAGGAGAAGACAGAACAGGGTCAGGCTGTGTCCGGGGGACCCTCCTGGCCTGAAAAGCAGCAGGAACAGCGTCTGTCAGCAGAGCTCCTCTCCCCAAAACCCACAGGAGGCCCAGGACAGGCAAGGGGACTCTGTGACAGCAGACCTCCATGCTTCCTGCGGTGGAGCACAGCCTGTACCCCCATCCCCTTTCTGCGCACTGCAGGTACCCACGAGCACCCCAGCCCAGAAGGGGTGCCAAGAAAGCACCCTGGGCTCACCTTCACATAGCAGTAGTAGTGCCCCGCGTGGCAGCTGTACCCAGAGTGCACCAGCACTGCATAGAGTCCATACATGACAGGATCCCCATTGTTCTGAGACATGTAAGGGCGGATGTTCAAGAACTCAGGATACCCCACGTCCTGCAGAGAGAGGATGTCTCAGGAGCCTGCACAGCAGAGGGCTTTCTTGCTAGAGCAAGAGCAGCTCAGCTGTCCTATAAGTCCCATCTCTCGAGGGAGGGGGACCTGCTCTCCTCAGGCAGAGGTCATCGTGAGGAAGACGCCAGGATGAGCCAAACTCCCACCGCACAGCTGGGGAAGGGCTGCAGGACTGCAGCAGAGCTCACACTGCGCACAGGACCAACTCCCACCCTGCTCTGGGCAACAGGGCCTCAGGCCAGGAGACAGACCCAGCTCTGGATTGCTGAGCACTCACCTTTGTGATTTTGCCTCCACCGAAGTTGGTAAAGCGCTTCAGTGAGAGCGTGAGAACATTGGAGGCTCGGTGGATGGTGAAGCGTTTGCTGGCCGGCACTTTCTTCTTGCATCTGCACAGGAAGAGCTCGAGTTATTCAAGCTGTTCCACCACCCAGATGATTGCCAGCCCTGGCCAAGTGGCAAAGCCCACAGAATTGACCCTGCTGACACCAGGCACTGTTCCAGGGCACCTGCTCATGGCCATGTCCGCTGGCCCAGGTCCTCCTCATAATAGGAGGGAGCTGAAGAGTGGCAGGCTTTACCGCAGGCTTCCATGGCCACGTTCCTTGTGGTTTAGCTATGGAGCAGGGAAAGAAGCCCTCCCATATTGCGGCAGGCTTTCCACCTGCTTCCCACCAGCACATCCGTGGGCCCCTTCCCGCCCGCAGCCCCACACACTCACTTGGCACACATGTAGGCGTTCTCCCCGCCCAGCATGTCTGATTTCACAAACAGCTCCAGCGCCCGCACTATGTTTGCGGCTTGCTGCAAGGACAGAGGAGAGGTCAGGGCATGAGTGGTGACCTGTCCACACAACAGCCCAGCTCCCTGCTGAGACACTGGCCCCGAGAGATAACACAGAGCGTGAGTACAGGGCCAGAGACTACACCAAACCCGTGAGCCTGCCACCAGCTAGGCACTGGCCAGCATGCCGCGAGGCACAGCTGCACTGCCCCCCAACACCACAGAGCCTCAACGGAGGAGTCACGGCTCACGCTCAGGCAATGGGCACTGCTGTGCCAGACAGAGAAGGCAGTGCAACAACAGAAGCTGCTTCCCTCTTGCCTGCACCGTGCCTTGACGCTGGCAGGTTAAGGAGCCTTGAGAGCAGTAATGGTGCAGTTGCAGGAACATCCCCCGCAAAAGCAGAGCTCTTTCCCACCCCCAACGCTGCCGCAGTACCCTGATCTCCAGCGCCAGGTCCAGGTAAGGGTCATAGGTGTCTGAGACGCTCCTGCACATGGAGCACTTCACTGCAAAAGAAAGAGCAATCAGCACACCCTGGCACAACACCTGCACCCGCCACCACCCCAGCACAGCGCAGGCAGCTGCAGTATTCCCCCTCTCCGGGTTTGGGCTCTGGGATGTTAGCACCAGGATTCACAGCCTCGCAAGGAGGAAGGCTGGCAATTCCTTTACATGCTGGGACAGCAAGTCTTGCTAGATAGCTGGCAACATGGGTTCCTTTGCTGATGGCAATGAGCTGGGGACCCACAGCCAACAGCTTTTTCCACTGCCACAACAGGGGTTGCGACCCACAGGTACCGCAAGACTGACCAACTGCAGCTCTGGATAATTTACAGATTAGCAATTTTCCCAAAAGATTTTTACTGCAAGGCTCTCAGGGAAACAGCAGCCCCGAGGGTCACAGGACCAGGACCTGGCAGGCAGCACTCACCACGGGACCGCAGGTAACCGCCAAAGATCTGGTGAACCAGCGTCGTGGCCTGGGTCTGGCGATCTAACCTAGAGACAGCAGCACTGGATCTCACACCGCCCCTCCACAACAGCCACCCCCGTGGGCCACCGCTGTGTCCTCAGGACAGCTCCCCTATGCGCTCTGGCCAGTGGATGGGCTGCAGAGTTCCAGGAGCAGAGGGAAGTCGCAGCCTTTGACAGTCTGCTCTCCCAGTGCCGGAGCTCAAGGGTGGCACCAGGCTCCAATGCGCACCTTCCTCTAGAAGGAGCAGAAACTCCTGGCCAGAGCTCAGAGCTGGGCACTGCAGACACAGGCAATGCAGGCTTCCCAGGACGGAGGGCCCAGGGGAAAGGTGCTCACCCACAGCCAGAGCTGGGGCTGAACTAGCAAGCACGCCTGGATTCCCTGGCAATTGGGACAGGAACCAAACCCATAGTAGCCTCAGGATTTGGGGACAGGATCGCAGCTATGCTGGGGCAGAGGTGTCAGGAGAAGGGAGAAGGCAGACAACAGCCCAGAGCTGCGTCACAGAGGGGCAGAGAGTTGGGCCATCCAACTGAGGCCCTTGGAGTCACTACCTCCCTCTATGAGTCCGACCTGGGGGACATGTGCAGGGGACCAGTGAGGGGACAGCAGAGAAGAGCAGTGACAGGCCATCAGAGGCCCCACATACTTGGTACACCCATTCAGGCAGGCCTTCTGCATGGCGTCAATGGTGTAACGCAGGAACTCGTGTGCATCCTCCTGGCTGCCGAAGCGGATGTGCTGGGCAATCTCTGCAGGAGAGGGAGGAATCAGCGCAGAACCCGGGGTCCCGCCTCCTAGCTGCCGAAGCGGATGTGCTGGGCAATCTCTGCAGGAGAGGGAGGAATCAGCCCCAGCACGTGCTGCAACAGATCCAGGCCCTCCCTCTCTCCCTTGAGGCAGGGACTCCGGGGTTTGAACCCCCTCAACACAAACCAGACATCATACTCATGCCGGCCTCGGGGGAAGCCCCACACAGCCCCTGAAGTCACCAACCCCCGGCAGGCTCAGTGAGTCATCTCAGAAGAGCTGTCTGCCAAGACCTGCCCGGATCTCAAAGGTTCTGCTCCTGCATTAGTCACCACCCTCCTGCATGGCTACGGGAGGGGAGGGGAGGGCAGCCATCCTTACTCTTGAGGTCTCGGATGAAGGACACTGGCTTTATTGCATTGCCGCTGTTGGCAAAAGCCTGGATCATGTGG
Organism: Fulmarus glacialis; assembly: GCF_000690835.1. Lineage (NCBI taxonomy): Eukaryota > Metazoa > Chordata > Aves > Procellariiformes > Procellariidae > Fulmarus > Fulmarus glacialis. The sequence continues at coordinate 1,200 of NW_009189312.1, read as the reverse complement.
TTCTGCATAATGCACATCATGCAAAAGCCTCCTCGGTGACCTGGAGCAGGAGAGGAGAAGACAGGATGTTGGGGACAAACCCAGGAGAGATGGAAGCAGTACAGGGGATGGGGGATCTCTGGTCCAACACAGCTCAGCCACGCTCTGGGGCATCCCAGGTACACAGGGACCAGCACACGCCACCCCGGCTGGTGCAGCCCCAGTCACAGTATCAGCCACTGCAACCCCCCCCTGAGGAGACAGCATTCACATGGCTGGAAAACAGGACACAGGTACTCACTGGAGGCTCCATCCCCAGCCCAGGTATCAGCCCCTGCAACCCCCCCCTGGGGAGACAGCATTCACATGGCTGGAAAACAGGACACAGGTACTCACTGGAGTACTCACTGGAGGAGCTCACAGGTTGGTCCCGAGGTGCAGATCCCACCAGAGCCCTATGGACGGGGCTGCAAGCCCCGCATGCTCCCCTTGGTCACAGCTCGGAGCAGTGCCCACCGGATTCCCTTTGAAAGCCACCCATAAACAGCACCTGCTGCCTGTACGCTGCCTTCTGGCCTGCCCTCACGCGGTCCCCCCAGGCAGGGGCTGTTTGGGACCCCCAGCTCAGCCCCCAAGAAGCCAGAAGACCCTGTTGGACCCATCTTAGTCCTGGCTAGGCCCAGCAGAGACAAAGCCTCCCCAGACACAAGGATGCAGAGCTCAGGAACACTGCTACGGCCAGAAAAAGCGAGCTGTATGCAGGAACAACCTCTTGATGGAGAAATGCGCAGGAGGGAGCAGAGATGGCACATTCCGACAACTGCACGCACCTCGACAGAGCCACGCGCAGAGAT
>NW_009189312.1:0-245 GCF_000690835.1 Fulmarus glacialis | reverse complement strand
GTAGTTGGCAAGCGGCGGTGTGTAGGTCAGGCACTGCACGGTGGAGTTGAGGAAGCAGGTGTTGCCCAGGTTGTGCAGCCCGGCGCCGATCCGGTAGATCCGCTCCCACTTCATGGAGAGGCGCTCCACGGGGAAAAGCACCTTCTGGGGCGTGGGGACCCCGTCCCCCAGGCGCCCCGGGGCATGGCCGCTGCCTGCGAGGAGAGGGGTGATGAGCCGCGGGGGTGCGGAGCGCGGGGAGGGCC
>NW_009189311.1:6169-16986 GCF_000690835.1 Fulmarus glacialis | reverse complement strand
ACCCTCCGCCTCCTGCCCCTCGCAGCTCGGGACGGCGCCCCGTGCGTCTTCGGCGGCATGGTGTACCGGAGCGGCGAGTCCTTCCAGAGCAGCTGCAAGTACCAGTGCACCTGCCTGGACGGGGCGGTGGGCTGCGTACCCCTCTGCAGCATGGACGTCCGCCTGCCCAGCCCCGACTGCCCCTACCCGCGCCGGGTGAAGCTCCCTGGAAAGTGCTGCGAGGAGTGGGTCTGTGATGAGGCCAAAGAGCAGACCGCCGTGGGACCTGCTCTCGCTGGTGAGTGGAGGTCCCTCTGCGGATGGCAGCCCAGGGGGAAGGGATACCCTGCATGGAGGTTGAGGGCAGTGAGACGAGTTGACGCAGGGCATCCCGGCAGCTGGAGTGCAACAGTTACTGGGGTCATCTCACAGATAAGCGTGGCTGCCTGAATTTCTAAGGAAAGGGAAGAGAGCCTCTAGTAGGGCGTGAGATTAGACGGTGGTCTCATCCTGGTTATCTGTCCTCTGCAGCTTACAGACTGGAAGATACTTACGGTCCAGACCCAACAATGATGCGTGCCAACTGCCTGGTGCAGACCACTGAATGGAGTGCTTGCTCCAAGACCTGTGGTATGGGCATCTCAACCAGGGTCACCAATGACAATGCCTTCTGCAGACTGGAGAAACAGAGTAGACTGTGCATGGTCAGACCTTGCGAAGCAGACCTGGAGGAGAACATCAAGGTAAATAGTCTCGTCTTTATGTATGATATACTGGGATGCTTCCATCCACTAGCAAAAACCCAGTGTCTTACCAAAAAACGTGCAGTTCTGACAGATGGTCAGTTTCAAGTGGTTTACCTTGAACTTTGAGTTTTGCCCCAGTGGTGAATAATTTACAATTAAATGCCCTGAATTTTCTCTCATGCTGTATTATGGTGCTGTGTAAGACACTCTTGCTTAATGAAAATATAACAAGGATTAGCGTGTCTGCTTGCCCTTAGCTTGCAAACTCAGTGCTGTGTGAAAGCCTACCTTCTAAATATTTTGTATTCACTTACATCCTAACAGAAAGGCAAAAAGTGCATTCGCACCCCCAAAATCTCCAAGCCTGTCAAGTTTGAGCTGTCTGGCTGCACCAGCGTGAAGACCTACAGAGCTAAGTTCTGTGGTGTCTGCACTGATGGGCGCTGCTGCACGCCCCACAGAACAGCCACCCTCCCCGTGGAGTTCAAGTGCCCTGATGGGGAGATCATGAAAAGGAAAATGATGTTCATCAAGACCTGCGCGTGCCACTACAACTGCCCTGGAGACAATGACATCTTTGAGTCTCTGTACTACAGAAAGATGTATGGAGACATGGCATAAAGCCAGAAGGAGACGCTAACTAGATTCTCAACTTGAACTGATTTGCATCTCATTTTGTAAACATGATTCAATAGCACAAGGTATTTAAATCAGTTTTTTTTTAATTTCAACAAACTGCTCCGTGTGACTTAAGACAATTTTTCTACTGACCCCAAATGGTGGTTTGAAGAAGAAGGTAAAATGGACAGTGGGACCACAGCAAGACACAGCTTCAGAACACGCTGTTTGTGAGGTGGTGTGAAGGGGTTAAGGGAAATAGGCAGGAAAAGTAGAGTCAAGCAAACGTTCCCTTAATGTGGTACAGCGTGCTTCATCTAGTAGTGCAATTGAGAAGGAAACCGTTAGCATGTTTGCTGGCACTGGTTTAGTGACAGCAACAGCTGGAATGCAAACCCTTGCCCAGCGAAGTGCTAAGTAGAAGGTGTTCTGTTAGTCAGGACAGTAATGTTTCAGCTCTGACACTCTGATTCATATGGCTTGGTCAACAAGAATCAGAATCATGTCTATTAGACTGGACAGCTTGTGGCAGTTAATTTACCTGTAACAAGCTACTTTTTATTAATATTGTAAATACTGTATGTATATATATTTGTACAGTTATCTAAATTAATTTAAAGTTTTGTGCCTTTGTTTAATGCTTTGACATTTCAATGATAGCCTTCTTTTTTGGAACAAGATAGGTAGGATTTAAAGCTTGTCTGACAATGCATTCAAAGCATGAAATAGATGCTCTAGTGGAAATTGTTCAGATGAGGCCAAATGGTGAGTTGAGATCAAGGTGGAGAGTATTAGAGTTGAGGTGCCTGTATCCTTACAAAGCAGTCATCTGGCCAAATACATTTACTTCCACTTTATTGGGCAAGTGGCTTTAATAAAAATGGCTCTTCTGTAGCTCATCAGTCTTTCCACTCGAGCATTTGTTTCTTTCTTTGACTATGGCTCTTTTTGGACAGTTTATTTGTTGAGAAGTGTGACCAAAAGTTACATGTTTGCACCTTTTTAGTTGAAAATAAAGTATTTATATTTTTTATACAAATGGCTTGGTATTTCATTTACCTTTAGTCTTCACTATTACTTTTTGTATTCCTAAAAGGGCTTGGCTTTGCACTAGATAAAAATCAGGTAATGCGTGGTGGGGTTTTTTGTCCAGAAGCACATACACTCATGAATGAGCTAATGATTTATGGTTACTTACTCTGTTACTAGTGAACCAACTGTAGTTTGTTACTTTTCTGAATACAGAACGGAGGGCAGGGCCAGGCTTGCTTTGCCAAGCCTGGTATCGCATTAGAAAGTGCAGCAGGTTCCTCATGCATAATGTGGTGGCTTTAACTTGAGCGAGCTGGTCACCATAGTATTCAACTCCTGCTATAATACTCCATACAACATACTTAATTTCATTGAAATGTTCTACTGATTTGTTTTCAGCTAAGGCAAGGAAAATGGTTTTTAAAGTGTCGGCATTAAAGTGGCTCCTGACTCTAGAGTCAAATCCAGAAGTCCAAAATTTGGTAAAATTCTCAGTGAAGAGCTAATGAGTTGTGTCATAAAAATCACAGAATAATACAGGTTGGAGGGGGCCTCTTAAGGTCTTTTGATTGAACCTTCGTGCAGAGTAGGGCTAACTTAGGTGTGGTTTTACTTGAATTAAGACCTTAGTATGGTATGGTAGACAGAGCACTGAACTCAGATGGCAAATACCTGGCTTATCTTCCTACTTGATGACTGGGGGCAAATCATCTTACATGACAGTTCTGTCTGTGAAGTGTCCATTGATTCAAACTCTTGCAGGCCCACAGATGAGAAGCGTTGTAAGAGCTACGCATTTTGATAATGGTCCAAAGGTTCTTCTTGGATAAGCAAAAAACAGTATAAGGACAGTTTTGAGTCACTTCCCTCATCCCCCCTAAAGCTAAAAGGAAAGCTTCAGTCCTGTGCTAAGTCCTACACTAATAACAGACTTTTTTTTGTCCCCTTATTAAGACAAGGGGATTCTCTGAATTTAAAATTAACCTTTGCACTAGTTCTTGTTTTCAGAAAAAACACGTACTCTCAAACAAGAATCCTTTTCAGGCAAACAAGTTTGATCTGGAATTTCTGGTGGTGAAAGAGTTTTAGCTTACAAAAATGTCCATCCTTCCTGAGCACCTTCCAATCCCATTGATTTCAGCTAGCATTAGCGGCAAATCAGTGTAACACCAGCTTTGACTAATGATGGACAACACAGCCCTAAACTAATGGGAAGTCAATGGGAGTCTTGCCAGTGGCCTTACCAAGCTTTGCACAAGGCCATAGAAGCATTTCCCCTTCCTCTAAAAAATACGAGGAATTCTCCTGGCATGAGGAAGTGGCTTTCTGTGTCCCATATGAAATAGTTTTGGGTAGCCTCTGGCTCTGACATTCCCTGAGACTCTCCAGCATTTTTTCTCTCTTTTTTTCTTTTTTTTCAGGTTATGAATATGATGCAGCCATTCAGTTCACCCTGGAAACACTTCAAATGCTCATACAACCACAAGGACTGGTTGTCCGACCGCTGCTGTGGCTCCACCCCCAAATAACAAGAAAACTGTCATTTCTAGTTCCGGCAAGGACAGGGCATACGTGGACTTCATTCATAGCCATCACTATAGAAGCTCTCAGGATCAGAAGAACAGAAAGAAGCACAATATACCTGGCAGGTTGGGATTAATGCCCTTAGGAGATGGGGTGTTTATGATGCTGCTCAAGCCCGTTCATTAACGGCTCTGCCCTGCGTTCATTTACAAATTGGTATCAGTCATTATAACGAGCGGCCATTCCTTATAACATTGACCTCTTGAGCCTCATGACCAGCTCATGAGATTCACTCAGGTTCTGCTCCCAGTCTTCCGCGGTGTGGCTCAGACACCTAAGCTGATGGCGCTGTGGCCTCACTCGGCACTGTCCACCAGCTGTGCTTGGCATAGAAGGCTGCAGGGCCAGAGAGCAGCAGCAGTGCTCTAGTTTAGGAAGGGCCATCTGTAATTAGACACCCACAAAGGGGCTTCCCCAAAACAACTTGGGACCACGACCGACCTTCTGCCTGGTGATGCAATGATGCAGCTGCTTTGCCTGCCATCTGACAAATTATCACACTGCTTCACAGGGCAACGGAGAAGGGTGGAAGAGGCCTCCTGTCAGAATATGTTAATGGTGGTTTGCTGTTGCCACTCTGAATTAAAATAAGGAAGTACGCTGCACATGCAAATCTGTTTAGCAAGTTGTTGCTCTCCCCCAAGCATATCGAGGATCATAAATCTCAGCTGTCACTGCATTATAATGATTTGCACTCCTTTTTTTTTGCAGGAACACATGTAGTCTTCTGACAGAAGCATGCATTTTACACCATTTCACAAGTGTTAGACCTCTGAAGGTTTTATCTCTGAAGGTAAAGAAATTTAAATACTTTGTTTTAAGATCTCCTAGAGGTGTAAGTAGGCATCGTACTGTTTGTAAGACATTCTTTCAAAGGTATCCTGGGAAAAAGGAGCCTTTGTGTGGAATTTATGGCATCTTAAATGATGGTTAAAATGTGGACCTTTCAACTGTAAAGACGTTTCCTGATTTCATTCTTTGTGCCTAAGATGCATAATAAAAACTTGAGTTCAGAAGTCCAAAGTCACTTACATGGGAGAGAACATTGGTTCACATTCTTTCCAAAATACCTTGTTTTGGAAGTTCGCTTTTGGATATTTGCATCCTCAGAAAATCCTGTTGTGCAGGTTTGCTACTGTATTTTTAAAATATTTTATTTGTATATGAAAGTATATTCATTCAAATGACTAGCTCCTTAAGATGGATCTCCAGCAATACTAATAATAGTAGTTGGCAAGGGACCACTGTAAAGTCAATACTTATTTAATAAATGATACTCAATTAATCATTAAACAGGAATTCAAGGTGGCTGGCGACCAGAGTATCAAATAATTTGTGAAATAACTGTAAGCCATCATATTTCAGATTTTTGTACCATAACACTTTTGTATGGATTTGCAGCTTAGCTTTCTAACACAATACAGATGTGAACAACAGACACGGATTATAGCCCTTTTATATGAAATAGGCTCTACTCTCCAGATGGAAATTTGTCAGATTCCTCAGAGCTAAGAAATATCCAAAAGACACTAGTTAAGAAACTCTTCAAGAATGAGCCACTTTTAATGATCCATAACCACACAGGAACAAATAAGTCTTTGAACAGTATCCAGTTGTTTGTCTCACAAAGACGGGGACTCAGCTGAGAAAACTGACTTTTGGACACCGCTAGAAATAACACACTCTAACTAGATCATTTGTATTTTTTTCATGTAGCATAGCTTTTTCAGACATCGCACTTGAAGAAAGCACTCGTACGATTACACTGCAAAGGACATTAAATGTAAGAAGGAACAGTAATATTCTTACCTAAACATATAATAATTCAACCATTCTGACTTTGCATCCTACCACCAAAAACCTAAGTTTTTCAAAAACAGTGCTTAAATGTGGCTTTAACTGATGTTATACTATGCCTACATATGGAAGTAGTTAGCAAGGAGAAGTTGGGATGAAATACCAGTGTAAGGCTTTGCCCAAAACCCAAGAAGAATCCGAGAGAGGAAGTAGCTCAGTTAACTTATTTTTCCTCTCATTTTCCACTTTTTTTCCTCCCTGCAGTTCCTTTGATTCATGCCCATAAATGGACATACCAAAAGGCACCACATTCTCACAGTGTTTTTCAGCCTGCCTGGAACCAGGAAATACCATGAATTTCTTCAAGGAACCTGTTCCCAAACTGTACTAAAGCCTTCAACACATTTAGCGTTTGAACAGAGTTTAGAAGCATGACTAAGGTCCCATCTGCACTGCACGACCCAGCGTTGCTCCTGCATCAGAGAACAACTGCTTGCAGTCATTGCTGCTAGCCCTGGCCTTTTCAGCTCTTCTCTGTGCCGGTCCGAGCCCACAGCCCAGAGCAGCGAATAGGGGGCGATTCTGAAAAGTCCCCCCAGAAACCCCTGACTGCGTATTGCGGCAGCATTCCTCAGCTTCTGTCTGTTATTGGGGCAGTGCCAAATGCAGGAGTATTTACATTTGCTTAACGGTAAGTAAATCCAACCCTAATAGTAGTATAATAGTGTTTATGCTGTGAGGAACAAAGCATTTTACAGCCTCACGAGCAGGACCAAAAGGTTGCTAATGCGGTACTGCAGTGTAAACACAATCCAGTGGTGCCTCCATTCATTACTTGGACCCATTAATTGGGCCACTGAAAGAAATGCACAGTCCAAAGAAATGTTTGTTGTTTTAAATTAGTCCTATTAAAAGCAGGTATTTAAGAGCTTTCAGCAGCTACGAAATATGCTTTCCTGCTTGTGAGCTAAATGCTAAGAACCAGCTTTTCAGCCAGTTTTCAGGACTTATGTCAGCCTAGCTCATTGACATAACTGCAGTCACACTGGTTTAGACTACCTGTGGCCCCAAGTCCTGAGGCTGTACGAAGTTAGGGGAACTGCACGGGGCTCTGTGCCTGGGCGGGCTCCCAAGAGGCCGCAGGCTGGCTCCCGTGACATTTGCTGGGCAATAAGGACTTGGAGGAGCACAAATCGCACAAGAAAGTACTACCTACTAGGGAAGTGATAAGCCAGCATATCTGGTAAATGAATGTGATGGACTAGAATTCAAAATAGATCTGAAATACTGTTCAAGCTTTGGGCAATGTAACATCTGGGAAGGTATTAGATGTAATCTTAATACACTGTGATATGCTATAGTGTTAATGATGCTTTCTTAATTACGTATTTCTTAAATCATGAAGTTAAAAAAAAAGTCTTTATTCTTAACCAAAGAAGACATTTGATGTCTTCTGATGAGAGATCATCTCATCACGGACTTTGTGATTTGGCACAACACTGTGCTCTGAAGGAACTTACTTTGCCCTAACTCTCGGGCTTTGGTTACACTACATGCATGGAGCCATTCGCTGGTCCAGCCGACGTCTGTAACGGCGCTCTGCTATCACACAGCTCCAGCCCCAGGCAGAGAGCCTGGCAGGAGGAGAGGATTGGTAAAACAACAGTAAACAGGTGACCATCCTTCTGGGGTTCAGCTTCACAGCCAACAAGAGCAAGACAGAAAGATAATACTGTGCAAAATTTGCACCTTCTTATCTGTGAATCAAGAGCAAGAGAGAAATGTGTATTTGATGAAAAGCATGAGAATAGTTGAGGACCACTACATGCTGTAATGCCAGGAGTAGAAGTACACGTCTTGCTGAGAAAATACTTATTTTCACAAATTTCCAATTTCTGCCACCCTAAGGAAGGTCAGTATTAGAGTTCATTGATCTCAGTGGAAAACAGTATTTGCTTTGACTTAATTCTCAAGAACACCATGTATGCAAACATGCAGAGCAATGGAAATACGTAAAAAGTCACAGTTGGCCTTTTCCATTTATACATATTGTTCTAATTCTAGGCTTGTTCTGAAGTCAAAAAGTCCAAGGTCAATAAGTTGATTGAGCTTTTGAAATACAACGTACTAGGAGTTAATGAAGAAGGCCAGCTTATCTTATCCTGGGAACTGCCACAAGTGTCTCTCAATGGGTTTTTCCCATCAGCAATATAGCTGTAGTTGCCCGCCTGGGGGAATCTGCTCAACTGAGGATTTTCTTCTACATGTGACTCCAAAGATTTTTATTAGATGGCATAGAAATGAAATGTTTCTTTCCTTCCATTGATCCTTCCAGCCACAGCTCCATAGCCGATAAGTAGCCACTTTGGAAAGCGCTACATAGATCAGAACATGCCCCAGCCAGTGATTCCGAATGGATCCCAGCATTGCTAATGCCTACGAGAAGCCACCTGGGATCAGCATTGCAAGAGAAGGTAACGTTTGGCTTTGCTTGCTGTGTTATAGGCTTAGCATTGCTGCACGTGCTTGTGTTCCATAGCAGTAATAAACAGCACTGTAGAAGTGCCATTTTATTTTACAGTTATTTGATTAGACACCCAACAAAATGCTGTTAGAGAAGAACTGGCAATGTTACCCACCTTGACTTAACAGCCAGAGTATCAGACTCTTAGAGCGAGTCAACACAGGACACATCTCATGTAAGGATATCCTGTAAGGTCTAGCCTTACACACACACGCACGCGTGCACGCACACATCCCCATTGTAGCTTTCTGCATTATGTAGTTATTCTCATGAGGATGCAGTTATAACATAAATGTGTCATCTTATGCAATATTCCACTCTACAAATGTGAGTATGCTCATCTTACCCTTTGGAAAACTGTATACAACTGGATTTTTAGTTCTGGCTTTTCTGACTTCTGCAAGTATGTAATGAGCATGGCAAAGCTTGGAAGTACAGCCAGCCTTTAGAGTGCAACGACTCTCTGGGTAAAAACTTGTTTTCTGTATGAAGAATTAATAGACTTTCTACATGCAGAAATCAAGCAAGACTCTTCTATCCTTAGGAGTGCTTTAATTTCATACAGTTGAAAAGCAAATTAGAGACTATTTATGTAATGTTTTCTTTGGCTCCTGCATGGCATTCTCCACAGACCTTATCACAAAACAATTTAGAAACAATGTGTATATTTGCCAGCAACCACACACAGACATATATGATGGCCCTCTCAACAAAAATCAGAGCCAAACAAGCAACCGTAATGCTGGCTGATAAAATCTCTTTGTGCTGTATGGTGATTGCCGATTGTGAGAGGCCACAGGTCCTTGTTCCAAATAGTTAACAGTTTTGTCTAAGATCTGCCTAAGATTATTTATTAGACTTCATTAAACCAGTCTTTGAATTTTTTTGTGCTCTGTATATCCACACCAGGATAACTTGGGAGCTAGTAGGATTACACAGAAACAGCCTGTCCTTTAGTCAGAAAATAAGAACTTGTGCACTGGCACCTGTGTTTTGTCTGTCTGCTTCTCCAAAACAAGGAGGAGGAAAAAGTCTGTCATTTTATTTCATGAGTGCATTTAGATAAAAATTGCTTTTTAATGAGGCAAATTTGAGCATATAATTTCTGTTATATGATGCTGCTAATAGGTGGTGTAGGAAGTATGGCAATATATTCTAATATTTAACCTAGATAGCACTTAATACTCCCCCTGAACCAGTATCAGACTAACAACTCCTGAAACAGCAAATACATCCTGTGCGGGGTACGACATAGGCCCGGTCGGGTCCCAGTTGGCATATGGCTCTGCTGCTGAGGGCTGCCAGACTCGGAGCGGGGTCCCGGGGATGAGACCGGGCTCTTTCTCTGCATCAACGCTGACACCCTGTGGCTGCTCCCCAACACAACGAGCGGGAGGCACAGCAGAACAAGTAGCAGGAGCAGCAGCAGCAGCCGCCGCCGCCGCCGCCGCCACCGCTGCCGCCTTGTGCTCCAGGTACAAACTTTGCCTCCGTATGAATGAAGATAAACAGGCTCATTACGCTCTTTTTGGTGCCAGGTATTTCATTTCTCACTTGAAACAGTTCGTTCTATTTTGTTAAGAAGGATGGTGTAAGCTAAGCATAGACTTGTTTGGAATATAGGGAATCTTATTTTCTCATAAAGTAATAGCTACACAGGTCTGTCTGAGCACCATGCATTACTTAGACATATGTTTATACACTCTGCAAATCATTATTACCTATATTAAAGATGCAGAAAATAAAACATCTAAGCATGCAGTTAAGACTCCTCTGGCACCAGCTGCAAGTCACAGGATGAGGTCTCACTGATCCCCTTTCTCTCCTGCTTTGGGCTGCTGCCGTGCTTTGAACTGACAGCAGGCAGCAGAACAGGAGCCCCTTGCAGACCCTACCTGGGCATCCTCTGACTTCCCAGTGGCACCCATCCTGGAGGAATGGATCACAATAATATGTCACAATATATCACAGTAATTGTCAACAGCAGGTACCAGCAGGAAAAATCATTCAAAAGAGAGGTTTATTTATTAAACGCAATAATAAAGAAGAGTATATTTGAAATGTCTTGGTTTTTATGTTGCATGCTTCTTAAAAACTAATCAACCCTCCGAGGTCCAAGTTTTAGGATGAGCAGAGCTTGTTTCTCCTCCTTAGGCAGGTAGAGATTCATACATAGGCATTGGGGATCTGTCAGAAATCCATGAAATTATCCTATGTAATTGCACCTCTTTTTCCAGTTGACTAGTAATGTTACAATAAGCCTTTGAGTTAAATTGTTGAAAGGGAAACTCATTTCCCTCCTGTCGTGGTTTAATCCCAGCCGGCAACTAAGCACCACCCAGCCTCTCGGTCACTCCCCCTAGGTGGGATGGGGGAGAGAATTCAAAGAATAGAAGTGAGAAAATGCTTGAGTTGAGATAAAGGCAGTTTAATAAGTAAATGTAAAGCAAAAGCCGCTCACGCAAGCAAAGCAAAACAAGGAATTCATTCACTACTTCCCATCGGCAGGCAGGGGTTTAGCCATCTCCAGGAAAACA
>NW_009189311.1:0-5889 GCF_000690835.1 Fulmarus glacialis | reverse complement strand
ACTCTTTCCAGCACAAATCCAAAAAACAGCCTCATACTAGCTACTATGAAGAAAATTAACTCTATCCCAGCCAAAATCAGCACACCTTCTGACTTCTTCAACATGCATAGACAATGAGTCGTGCCCATTTTGTGTAAGTTTGGTCTGATGAATAGTACTTTGAGTCTGATGCTCTGGGTCTAACCCAAACCTACTGTAAAAAACATCTGATCCAGCTCCTTACTTAAGACCCATTTCTGTGAAATGGGTTTGGACATACAAACGGGCAAGAGGACTGCTGTGCCTCGTCCTCCCGATTCTCTCTACTCAGCTGGCCCCCCAGTCGAATTGTGGAGCAAGGCCTGGTACATGGACAGCTACATCACTTAGACTCAAAAAAGTGGTAAGAAATGCTGGGTGTTTGTTAGGCACATACGCTTCCTTCATAAACAAGCAAGTTTTTTACAACTTGTGTGAGTAACACCTTTATTCAATGGTAGCAATGATGGACTGGCCACTGTTAGTCACTCAGAACCAGAGATTCACCTGAGATTTGCTTTCATTACTCTGCTCCTTAACAGCACTGTGCACCCCATCTTCTGCATGAGCAAAGAAAAGAGGCTCTTTAGAGATCCGTTTCCTCACATCACCTTTCCCCGGTGAACAACTTTTAACAAGGGGTCTTCACAGAACTTCAGTCCTTTGCCACCGACTTCTTAACTAACCTGGCTAGAAATGCTCAGTAAGCTTCAGACCTGGCGCAGGACCCAGAGGCCTTGAGATATCAGTACCACTGGGTCCGGCAGGGGTCAGAAACAACTCTTCACTCTCCTAGCGCCAGCTTCCTTCTTGGAAAAGCTTGTGGACAGCCCAGCTTTGTGCTCACCATCAGCCCGGTCCTAACTGACCAAATTCTTCAGCTTCTAAATCTCTACCGAGAGTTACATCCCGTAACTACCTGTGCACAAGGTACTGCTCTCAAGTTGCTGGCTTGAGAATCCAGGTTAGACAAACATTTCCTTCTATAGTTTGCTTTACACAGAAATCCCTCTACCCCTTTTTTCATGTTAAAGGTGGTGGCTCAGCCAAACAAGCCTAAGAACATATTCAGGTTAACTTCTCTCCCGAGCATTACATTCATATAAGTATTTTGTGTTGTAATTCAGCCTTAGCACTGCTGTTCTAGCTTGTTTTGGGATGGCTTTGAAATCCTTATCATGCACACACCCCAACAAAACCATCATCTACATAAAGTATCACCTCTTATACCATCAAAATCTGCTATATATTACATGTCTGAGAAAACCATCTTCCAAAGAGAGGGCTAAAATCAATGCATGTTTTGTTTTGAAAGATGGGGCTTTAGGAAGGTGTTTGACATCTACCAAGTCCTCAAAATTTATCTTCTTATTAATAGTGGGAAATATTTCCTTTTTACATATTGATCCAAGTCCTTTGGGCCAAATCAGGCTTCTGGTTAATTGCTTTTTCTGTTTTAAAAAGTCACGTGATTGTTCTCAACTAACAGATCCATTCCCTCCAATTCCCAATGCACTTCCCCTCTTTTGATGCCCTTTCAGTAACAGAACAGTTGCACTCTTGCTGAAATACCTACAGCTCTGTGATTTTTGTGGACTCTGATATTAAGCTCCACGTGACTTTTTCTTGTAGGTGGGTCTTTTTCTGGTAACACTTTGGGTTCACCATCATGTCTTTGATGCCAAAAATGTCCATCTTTCATAAGCTTTATTTTTGCATGGATGACACTTTGGCAAATTGTCATTGCAAAGGATTCATTCTGGACATTGCAGGAATCTCCACACTTTCTGTATTCAAGTCAAGAAGCTACGTGAATGCGACTTTCATGTGCTGAATCCGAACAGCTGTCACCAACTGTTTTCCCAGAGCTACAGCTATCTATGCCCTCAGGTGACAAAGCTATGGACTCTGCAAGTCATTCTAACTCCTGATAAGGACTTAGAGCCAGCTAGTGGGTATGTCTAAAAACTGGTGCCTTCTTCCTCAAGGTGTTTTCTGATCTTCCCAAGTTTGTTTGCTTTGCCCTTTACATGTACTGAGAAGTGTCCAATCAAACAAAAACTCTTCTCTCTTCCATTTCAAGTCCTGTCCTCTGGAACTTGAGATCTGCAGCCAAATTTGTTGACTTAATCAAAATACAGTCTTTACCACCCGATCCATTAGCTGACTTTCCTTTGAAGTCAGGAGTGTTTATTGTTGTAACACCACCCCACCTCCTCCATTTGAATCAGGCTATTTTGGCTGCAATGTGTTCTGATCTTGCAGTATATGGGGGCAAGGGGTCTGGGGTCATGCTTTTGCTTTTCTTGTTTTTTTCTTTTTTTTGCAGAAAGCTACAGACAACCTGGTTTATATTATGTAATCTCCAAGATGACATCCATTTCTGCAAGATATCACAAGAACAGTTATTCCCCCAGCGATGAAGTCGTTGATACAGAGTCACACTGCATTTCTGCTCTGTTGAAGCCAGCAGTGGGAGTTAGCAGTGCACATTTTATGTGATTTGAGCTCATTTGTACAAGGAAAGAAAAGTGTTATCATCTGCAGTGTAATTAGTCCCACTGGTATGTCTGATACACAGGATATACAATAATTTAAATGAAAAAAAAACCTTCGTCTGTCTAGCATGACCTTCTTCCACAAAAGTTTTTTTGATTCTCTGGACCCCAGTAATTCAGTCTTCCCAGCGCTCTTATCTCTGAAAATTGTAGCAGGAGTGTTAGCTAATTACAAGAATGTGAAGTATTTCATAAAAAGCTTAAGAAAGCCCATTCTTGTCCAGGTGGTTTGCCTGGATTTCTACTATCAATTTTCTATACATTTCCTTAGAAAATGTATACTGAGCAAAACAGATTTTTCCCGGTTATCACGGATCAGACCAGAAGAGGGCCAGATATCACCAGCAAATGTAGCTGCATTCACTATATGTTCAAAGTAAAATGCATCCATACGTGATTATCAAACTTTGCACCTCCCTAAACAATTTATTTTGAACCGCAGAAACGAGTGCACATCATTCCTTTCTCCAGTGTAAAGAGGCTAGCTACAGTCTTAAACCTAGTTACAGCACTATAACAAAGAGTAAAATTAAAATTTTGTAGTGGACTGTGCCATCTTATGCAGCCAGCACGTACAAGATTTAAAAGCGAATTCATTGTCCTCAAGCAGCACACTTTCTGCCACCCAGAAAATCAAAGCTCCAGTACAGATGCAGGATGGCAAAGATAAGGCCCTCAGCACAGCGAGATACGAAGAGACACAAACAAATTCTCTTCCAAGCCCCAGATGGAGGCTGGTGCTGAAGCACAGTTTTGCCAGAGTGCCGTGAATGCAGAGTCTCATATCATCTAGACTGACCTTCAGCCATGCATACGTTCCTTATGGACATGACCAAAGAGTGCTTCCGCTGTGTCCTAATCGGGGGGGAGATCGGTCAGGAACTTTGGGATGACTCAAAATTTTTCCATCCCGCTGTATTCGCTTTATTTCAACACAGAAACCAAAAATAGAAAGGACTAAACCTGCAATAAAGGGTAACACAAATTTAACACATGTTGTGGCTGAGGAGGAATACGATAATTTGCAATGGCATCCTCTAAAATCTGTTGCCAGGCTTCCATAATTATTGCAAGTTTGTCCATGGTCTCCATAGCGGCCTTTCCTGAGGCCGGTGTGGTGACTCACAGTGGTTCAGTGAGGGACTCTGACTCCTTTCCAAGGGAGTCTGAGTCACAGGATGCCCAACCTGGACTGGTTTCCTGTAATATAGAGGTTCCCGAACTATGGTAGACATACCGCTCATGGTACACAAGCGACCTCACTGTGGTGCTCCAACACCTCCCAGATGTTGCCGCAGGGTGTACGAGGGTAAGCAGGAGACGCTGCTGCTGCTGCTGCCACTGGCAATGGTGGTACCCAAACAAAAATATTTGGAAACTTCTGCTTTAGTAAGTTGCTGGGCTCACACGAACTCTGTCCCTGAACTCCTCAGAAGGGTGAAAACAGATTACCACAGCACGGCAGTAAAAGAGCTGAGTATAGCCCTCGCTGTGAGGCTGGGATGGTTTCCTGACCTCATTAGTGGTGCCGCTGTAGGTACACAGCGTGTGACCCTGCCGTAGGAGAGGTCCTTCACAGTGCTGTCATCCACTCCAGAGCGGTACGATGGGCAACTGGTCCTGGCACAGGTGCCTCCTCAGCAACGGGCTTGAGCTTTGCGGCAGATCTTGGAAGAAGGGAGGTCAGAAATGAGATCTTCCTGCCCAGCTGAGTGCCCCAACCACAGAGCCACAGATTTAGGCTTTCTTTTATATTCCTTTTTGCCTTCTGGTCCCCATGAATCTCATTTTCCTGGAAAAGTGGGTGCCCTCCCATGCAGCAGAGGGATAGCTCCTCCCAGCTCGCCGAGCCTGGTTTATAACCTTGTATTTAAAGGGATAATTTTGTACTTTGAATCTTCTCAGAGCGAGGAAAGGCAGAAGCCCAGGCCACCCACTCGCCGGATGCGACAGGGCAGCCTTTGGCAGGTGCTGCTAGTGGACGGCTGTTGTGCGCTGGGCTGGACACAGTGGTTTAGCGGATGCTCGATGTGTCGAGAACAGATTTGCCAGAACAGGCCCGTCTCAAATACAGGCAGTTACATACTGCTTTATTTTCTTTTTAAAATGCGGTGGATCCTGAGGTTAGTAAGAGCAAGAAACCTGTAACACATTAGTCAAGCGAATTACCTTGCAGTTACTGAGAGGGGAAGCAGACAGCAATATGAATCCATACCACCTGAATACTTCTGAAGGCACAACTCTACGTGCATTTTTTCAGCAGCAAAACCATCATGAGATGTCCTCTGGCCCACTGCTCATTCCTACCCCAGCATCAAAGAGCCATCAGTTTCTCAGGTATGTTAAGATTTGCCCGCCCAAAATCATTTCACAACTCATTTAATTCCTTAAGTAACCAGCCCACCCCATCGCTTAACTCAACCCACAGTTGGACAGCCCATGCCTAAACCAGACGTACCCTGTTGCCCTCCAGGCCTTTTTTCCTTTCTTCCTGACCATAGCAGTCACAAGGACTAGGTTAGCTCTGTCCGCCCTGGAACAATATTTAACATCTGTGAAGGCACCTACCACCCTCTTCCTCAGCTGTCCTTTCCTTACTCTAAGCAAACATCATTGCTTAGGAGATGGAGACTGATCAGCACCTTCCCTGTATCCATGGGCACCAACTGCAGCCTACAGCACCTCCTGCTGCCTTCCCTGAGAATGCCTGGTGACACAGGACCCTACTACAACACATCCAGACTGATGTCCTTTAGTCTGCCCCTCCACTGTCTCTTTTACCTTCAAGAAGAGCAGACTACACAGCAGCTGATGTTAAGAAGCAGTCACTTTGAATAATGCTGACAGTCATGTCACAACAGTGTTGCTTGACACCTTCCAGCTTCACCTACTGAGAATGCTCAGTGGAGCTCTGATACCGTACATCAGCTGAAACAGAAAATATTTCACATCCAGATACACAAAGCTGTAGTTTTTTTGCAGAATTATGAGCTGATGGTGGCCGTAGCATGCTCCTTTTGAAGCCATCAGGCTTCGAAAGCACAACCCAATATCAGCAGTCCTGGGGTATCGCCAGCTACTGGATACCATGACTAGCACCAGCAGTTATTCACAACGCTCTAACAAAACCATTAGAAATGTTTCTAAAAAGCAAAGATGAAGAAATAAAAGCAGCAAAACTATTTATACTAAGATTAAATCAGGATAGCTGTCTTGTCAAGTTGACTTGTCAATTTCTGGCAAAGCCACATCCCAAACCCCTCTCAGCCACTACCCTCTCTTAAAATCATAGAATCACTAAGGCTGGAAAAGA
>NW_009189310.1:23719-23929 GCF_000690835.1 Fulmarus glacialis | reverse complement strand
CTGCACCCCCCTGAACCCCTGCCTTCGCCCCTGCCTGCACCCCCGTCCCCGGCCTGCCCCACCATCTTCCCCTTCCAGCCAGGCCTCGCACAGGAGATGTGGGGCCGGGGGGGCCTTGCCTGCCGCCCCGCCTGCACACCCACCGCTCCCGCTTGCAGCGAGGGGACACGGGGGAGCCCTTCCCACCTCAGCCCACGCGGGGTATCTCCC
>NW_009189310.1:11026-23651 GCF_000690835.1 Fulmarus glacialis | reverse complement strand
TGAGGGTGGTGGGGATGGGAGCTCAGCAGGTGGGTCTGCGGAGAAGGACCACGTCCACGAGCTGCTAAGGTGCGTGTAAGCCCTCGCACGCTGCAGGTCCCACCCAACACATCTCCTCCACCCCCCGAGCGCCGAGGGAGCCCAAAGAGCCACATCCCAGGAGGAGGACGGGAGGCATCGTGCTGTGCTTTCGACCCCGGCCATCTCGGCCACGGGAAGGCCAGCGACCGCCCCACGAGCTGCCGTGAGGGACCATCTGGGACAGGCTGTCTCATCGCATTTCGTTATCCACTGCCTTCCCCGGCTGCCCGCAGCCCCTCGGGCTCAGCAAGTGTCCTGCTCTCAAACCAGATGCATGAAATCTTCTGCTCTTGCAGCCCTTTCTTCAGGTCACCCCTCCCTCCCTGCCCACGGTCTTGCCCAAGATGAAGTTTTTCCCTCGCGCCTTGGAGCCAGCGAGGAGGGGCGGCACGTTCCCGGCCGTCCCCGAGGATGTCCCTTCCCCCAGTGACCCACCGCGGGGCCCCACGGCTGTGACAAGCAAGTGGGTCCCTTTGCCACCTTGGTATCAGACCATCCTGGCAGGGATCATCTATGATCAGAAGAAGGTTTTAGGATTCCTTGGTTTGAGCTTTATCAGGTAGCTCTACTTTGGGGAAAAGTTTGGGAAAGGAAGTGGTCTGCAGGGAAAAGGCACTGGCTGATGATGGAGGCGGGGTCACCAGAGAAGCCCATAAGACCTGCTCCCATCCCAGCTACCATGCACGTTTGTCAGCTGGGTTGCAGTTTGCAGTTTGCCAGCTGCTGAGGGTGCTCCCGTCGCTGCAGAGATGTTCACGATGGAGATTTCAGTGCCCAGGCAGGGTCCCGAGCTGAACGCTCCCGCCTAGAGCAGTTTGGGGGTTGTTTCCCCTGCCCAAAGGCATCCCGAGGCTGAAGACATCCTTATGAGGTCCCTCCAAGTGTAACTGTGGTCAGACCCACCCCAGACCTGTTGTCAGCCTGGCTGCAACAGGCTGCAGAGCTCAGGGTGGTAGAGCAAGCTCTGCCCCCGCCATGGGGACAGGTATCATCTCCTAACCCTTTAGGGATGGAGACTGCTTGGGGACACGCTGCCAGGAACAGCACGGTAAGAAGTGACCTGGCTTCCAGCAGCCACGAGTTAAAGGTGTGAATTGGATGCAGCTCCCAACTCAATTTCTTCTAACCACCCCTTCCTCCGGGAATACAGCTCAGGGCCTTCCTGAAGCCAGAGTTGGAGATGAAAAGGCAGAGACAACCTGCAGCAGCAAGTCCCATAGCTGCATCTTTGCAAGAAGATACTTTAAAGTTTGTTTTAACTTGCTCCTTAACCTCCTTTGGACGCTGTCTTTTTCTTCCCCTGGAAGTAATGAGTATTTTATTCTCCAGAGGCCATCTCCACACCCATACGTGACTGTATCTTCTCTGCTTTCAGTCTTCAGACTTCACGGGCACAGCTTGAGACCTGTTCCGCTCCCCTGAACATCATTTGCACTGGGGAAAGTGCTGCGAGAGGTAATTGGGGCTTATTGCAAATAATGACAATTTTAAAGTACATGACTCTGCCAGTAAGCTAAGAACTGGACTCAGGCGTTGAAGGTCTGGTGGCACACTAGGAAGTTCTTCCACACACAGGAGAAGTCCAGGGCTGTGTCTACGCAGAGCTGGCTATTTCCCTGTTGGAGCAGCTGGCTGTGTCCCAGCAATGCACCTCTGTACTGGGAAGGATCTGGCCTAGGAGATTTCTCCGGGGTTCCTGTGCATCCACCCAGCAACCCAAAAGCACGAGGGCCTTTGATTTTAAGATCAGGACCTTGCCTCTGCCCGTGACTGATGAAGCTTGCTCAGCACCGGCTGGCGGTCCGCTGGGTGCTGATGGGGTGGGTGGTGCACAGACTGCTCCACTTGGCCCAGATGCCCTCTCAATGGCCATGGTGCCACACAGAGGGTAGCATTTGGTGGCACTGAAGTGACACTGAGCCCACTGCCATCTTTTTCTCCAAATGCATCTGAGCCAAGGCCCTGGGTCCTGCTCTAAGCCCAGGGGCTCTTATCTATGTTCTCCACCATCTGGAGAAGAGCCCTTCCAGGCTCTTCTTGCTCCTGCCCATCACTTGCCTGAACACGGCTGCTCCAGGGACACCCCTACGCACATGCCCACCGTGTCCCTGCACGTGGCCCAGGAGGGACCGATGTTTGCTAGGGCCAGCCCTGCCCCTGGCTATGGTCAGCACTTGTCCAGAGGCAAGAAATCTGGGTCCTGCTTCCAACCCCGACAGCTTTGCAAGGTGGGTTGAACCCCTCCGAGTGCTTCCCCACCTCTCCCAAGAAGCACAAAGAGGGGTAGGAAATGGGGTTGGGGAAAATCTACTTTTCCTGAGTTCCCTAGGAATGGGAATTAAATTAAGGAGTAGCTTGAGGAGCAAATGTAGTGAGAGGGCTGGGTTACACAGCAGGATAAGCTGGAGGCCAGATGAACGAGGGTGGAAGGAGCTCCCCGTTTCTTAGGGCACCTTGCTGGAGCACCATGCTGGAGCACGCTGCCTCCGAGCCAGGCGCCATGGGAGCAGGCCCTCGCTCGCCTGCTGGGATCCAGTGATGGGGGGGGACTGGAAGGGGACTGGAAGGCCTCAGGGACCCCCTGACCTTGGATAAGAGTGGGGGTCTCAGCCCTTTGCAGAGCTTCCCACCCGCAGTGCCTGGCTGTGCTTCCCGATGCCAGCCTGGCCGTGGGCAGCCAGCTTGCAGCACTGGAGTTGTATTTTTGGTTATTTTTGGTTTCTCAGCTGTTTTACCCAGGAAGTAATTTGGGGGGGATGGACAAGAGGGTTAAACCCAGCTAACAGCATCGCTGCTGCACCATCCACAGCCTTATAACACCAGCTTGCTGCTGTTTAATTCAGATTACAGCTATCCCCATAAGCTCTCCGTGTAGATAGAGTTTATATCTCCACCGACAGCAGTCAATCAGCGTAAAAAAAAGGCTCATTTTCTTGCTCCCCTGCCCCAGCTGTAGGAATGCAGCAGCCAAAAGCCTGATCCCTTCCTCAACGCTTTGCTCCAGGTGCCCACGTCCGTAAGGACCTCCTGGCCCTACACGGAGGACAAGAGGGCTCCCATCCTTCACAGGGACTTGTTGGCTCAACAGACAGGATTTAACCTGCCCTCTAGACACTTCAGAAATGCTTCCCTGTCTTCTCCGCTTGCCAGGGAGCGGCTCCCCAGGGAAGACTGAGGTCCCCCCCGGGCTGTGATTGTGCAGGTGGCCACACAGGGGTGCCAGAGACTGCCACTCTGCAGCCATCCATCCCTCTGCCAGGCACCAAACCCATCACAGGCAGCACTCTCCTGCTGCTGCAGCCCAACAAACTGTCCTTTCAGGAATGTGGTCCAGCATCCTGGACCCTGCAGACCCTTTGGATCCTGCAAGCTGTGACAGCCAAGCATGCAACACTGCTTGCAACATTATGGTCTCACCAACCGTTTTTAGAGCAGAGCAGGACGGGGAGCACTAGGATCCCCTAGAATAGCCCATGGTAGTTGCAAGTCAGCCCTTCAATAATCCAGGAATAAGGAAAGAATAGTGCTAAATGCTGTTTACCCAAGTTCTGTCTCTTCGGAGTAACGTTTTCCTGTTGTGTTATCAGCAGGTAGTAAGTATTTGCAGGTAAAAAGAGCAAGTCATAAGGAGCAACCTGTGGTTTTGAGGAAATCTTCAGCCCCAAACCCTGATCTTCAGGGAAGCCTGAGGATGACCAGAACATTTTTTTCGTCTTCCACGAGGAGTTACAAATCTTTCTCATCAGGTTCCATAAAAGGAGAGTTAAACATCCCTGGGATGAAGCTGGTTTTAGAGTCACGTTACAAATGCAGGCTGGAGATCCCCCAGCTGCAAGCGTGGTGCATTTCATGCAGCTGAGAGATGCTGCAGGATTCAGTAGACCCACGTGCACTCTTTGATGCACATGTGCTGCACTGTGGCAGAAGAAAGTTCTCTTTCTCTGCTCGAAGAACTTGCTGGATGCTCCTTGGGCTCCTCTCACTTGTCTTCCTCTCTGCTTCCTCTCCCTTGAAGGCTTCAGAGGAAGAAACATATCCCGGGCTGCATTTATTAAAATATACCAATTTTAATGAGCATTTAGGATACCCAGTTGCTGCTGCAGTGAGCGTGTAGCTGGCCAAGCGTGTGTTTGAGCAGAGGCATTGCATAAGGCACCTAGCAAAGGAAAGAAAGAGCAGAGTCAGCTGAAGGAGCTCAGGCTAGGGGAGAACAGCTGTAACAGCTGGATGAAGACGGAGGGCTCGCTCGGAGGCAAAGACAGGGGTGTTTTTATAAGCTAAGTATGCGTCCACAAATCACAGAACTCCTGCCAGTACCTTGACCTCTTGTGTTAATGACAAGGCAGGATCTGCAGGCAATTAAATAAGGAGCCAGACTGAAGCGCTGCCAAATCACCCAAATTTATCATAAGTCATATAACAATGTTACTTAGGGCCCTGCTCCAGGGATTTAGAGCATCTCCTCTCCTCTTCCTTTTAGAAACACCCCCTCACCCAAAAAACAGTTACGTTTCTAGCCCTCCTAAAAGGTGGGGGAGAAGAGGAGCGGAGGAACCTGGAAAATATGAACGAAGTTTAACCTCAGAGTTCAAAAAAAAAAACCCGGAAAGGAGACTTGGAAGAGTTGGAGGGGGGGCCTGACTCATGATATTTGAATGCTTGGGGTTGGCAGCGCTGCCTGTGGCATTTCTGTTCGAGTCCAGCCCATGAAATCCTGGAAGTTTTGCAAGACGCTGTTAGATGATTTCTAGACCAAAACTATGCTTCAGTTCGGAGAGTCCGCCCAGCCCTGCTCTGACTGTGGCTTGTGACATTGATTTTTCAACCTCTGTTCAGGGACCGAGCGGAAGGGTGACTGAAGGCTAATATCCCTGCCCATTACCCTCGTCCTCCAGCCAGCGTTGGAGACCCAGAGCAGTGTGCTGGAGTACGGTTTTGGCACCAAACATGAACAGCCAGTTTTCTAGCACACCAGCAGCTCCACAGGCCACGCAGTCATTTCAGGCACAGTCTGACTTGGGGACAAATCCACGGAAAGTTTCTGTCCCCCTCCAGCACTTCTGACACATTAATAACAACTAACTTCTTCACGTGATGGAGGAAAGCCTGTGGGTTTCACAAGGGCAGGGAGAGTCGTGCTCCTCTGCCTGGATCTCCCGATGCAAGCAGTGCAGGAGGGCGGGAGCGAGATGCAGACATCCCAGTGGGATGAGAACCTCCATCCCGATCCTCAGGCACTAAGCTCGCTTGCAAAGCCTTGGACCAAGGCTAAGATTATGCCAAGAGTGGACACTGAGTGCCAGGTTTGGAGATCTCCGCACTGTGCTGTTGGGGCAGGGTACCAGAGCCACCAGCTGGGACCATCAGGAGGAGGTGGGGGCACCAGTCCAGTGGGAGCAAGACAAGCTGGGGAGAAGGGAGAAATTACTGAGCGCAGGCTAGCTATCTGCATAGGGGATGGCTGAGAGCCAGCCGATTAGATCTGGAGACGCAGGTCTCGTAATGCTACTGTCTGAGTTGTTTTGCTGACCCAAGGCAGCTAAAAATAAAGGCAAGTAGACAAAACATCGCCTGCTCTACTGACAAAGCACATTAGTAACTAAGGGTGGCCTCAGAGAGCCAGATTAGCGTGGCACAGCTGGATTCTCTGCAGCTTGCCTGACGCTCGTCCTGCGGCCAAGGACTTCCATAACACTGTTCTGCCTTATCGATGTTTCAGGGACCTCCCCTGACAGCTTTCCCCTTGCTGGGGCACTGGAAAGGTCTTTCTCTTCTACTTAGCACCTTATTTCCACCTAAGGCATAAGCCTTTGGGAGTCCTAACCCTTTGCCAGCTTGAAATATATCTTAACAGCTTTAGAGGGGGAGACAGGCAGAAGATGGAGTTTCTTTAAGAAGGTAAGTTTAATCCCCACCCCACCTTCTGCTTCACCATAAATGAATAATCACGGGAAAACACATCACTACAGAGCACCAGGATGCTCCTAGCATCCTTTCCAACACCACATTTATCAGGGTTAAGCGAGACCCCAGCACAGCTCTCGGTCACTGAGCCTCCAAAGATGGAGAGGTAATTTATAGCAACCTGCTCCTTCTTCCCGCAGACTTTGCCCTTCGCCTGCTCTCGGGGGAGCACAGGGCTCTCCGCTGTCTCGCTGCAGAAATGGGGAAGCTGCCCCAGCCTTAAGGGGCTCCTGAACCCCACTGAAAGCCAACAAGAGTAAAACCTCCTTCTCCTTTTTTGCCAGGCTCATAAACTGGCTTCTGTTGAGCCTTGTCCTCTACCGGAGCAGCCTCCCTCTTTCCTTGCTGTCCCAAATTATGCATCTCTTCTTTATTCCTTTCTCTTTTTGCTCCTCCGGGGTCTCCTCCTCCAGTCCAGGGCTGCAATTAACAGTCCAGGTCTCTTCCATTTCCCATGGAGAGAGTCGCAGAGAGTCACCCCTGCCAGACAGGGGATTTCAAACCTTCATCTGTGATGTGTCTCACCTCCAGCCCTTGGCCTTGCCTAAACTATCCCAGCCCTTTCTTGTGGCTAGGAGGAGAGCTCTTCTTAGGATGCATCATCAAGAGACTTGGGTAAATCTGGAATGCAGGTGCCGTTTCCAGCAGTGTGTGTTTCCCTGGAGCATTTGGCTGCCTCCTAATGGGAAAACTGTCTGCTAGGATGAAGCCAAGGGCCCAAAGCTCTGAGCTCTTTGAAAAACATTATGCCTGAGTCTACCGTTTGAGGCAGGTAAGTAACACGGTTTGGGTTGGTTTTTTTTTTTTTTTGTAGAAAAATAACCAGAGATACAAAGATCCTGAGCTACACAACATACCCATAGCAAAATTTTAGATATCTCCCAGGTTTCTTGTTTCTGTCTTCCTTTCCCATTTCTTTCTGTTGCACTACAGAAATGCTGTACGCAGCTGGAATACAGCTCGCACGAAAGATGCCGTGTGTAATATCCTCGAGCTGCACACCAGCACTCGCCAATGTGACCTTGGTTAAAATTGGAAGCCATCCCAGATCCTTCTCCTTCACTAATATATTTAGAAGCCTTTGCTGAGCCTGGCAGAGCAGCACTAACCTGCGCACTCACAGGGTGTCAGAATAGATGTGCTGTGATATATAGCTTAGGAATCGCGAGGCTACAGTAGAGCAGCGGGCGTAAGGATCCAAGAGTCGTCATCTGGACCTTGGGTAAAGGCTCTCTGAGAAACAAATGATATACTGCCCGTCCCAGAGGCTGGCCAGGGATGCGTATGCTGGGTTTGAGGGAGTCTAATGTACTCTGGTGGGAACGGCTCATAGACACCTTTCTGAGTTGTACACACTCATGCTCAGGTTTTTGAAGCCTTGCTGAAATGAATGCCACGGTTAGCCCCTCTTGCACACTTCCCAAATCTTTTTGCCACTGGAGTGAAATAACTTGGCAGGAGATTATTTCTCTTTCAGGAGCGTGAGAGCTGGGAGCAGCAAGCAGGGAGCTTGGTGGGGGAGGTCTTCCCACCCTGGCTATTCTGGAAGTGCCTGATAATAGTTATGAGTTATTACACTTCAGATTATCAGGACTCAAGGGAAACCTTCAGGTGTCAGACACAAGGACTGTCACCACCTCCTACCAAGACGGATGAATCTGTGTATCACCTTCCTAACCCTTGCTCAGCGAAATGCCATCTGAAAAGAGAATAGCTTCTCTCACCTAGTTCTCCAGCCCTTTCTGGTGCAACCGCCATTTAAACAGGAACCTACAGGTGTGATATACCAATACATGCAGGGTAACTATGTTTAAAATAAGGAAGCTGAGAGCGCAGGCATAGCTAAATAGAGAAGCCTAATGATATCCTACCACAGCTGAGTAGCTGTAACTGTCCTCATGCATGATCTAAGCCCACAACAAGTGTCAGGTATTTCAACCTACTAACTAGCGGTCACTAACCAGAGGGATATAGGTGTAGAGCATGTACATAGAAACCACAGCTCCACTGGTGAATGGTAACTTGTGTATCTCAACGTTCAATCCTTTCGCCTTTCAGAGATGTGCAAGCTTAAAATTACTTGGGGTGCTGTCTCCTTGTAGAGCCTCACCGATGCCTGCAAAGAACTCTACCTATAGGCACTGGTGGCATGATCGCTAATGGATAAGCTTGGAGGACTCCTCCATGAATAGGGTCTAGCTGGGTGATTGGGGATGACTGAGACAAATTCATTTCTAGCCCATATGAAGTAGGTTCACAAAAGGCTTTTTGTACATGGTGATTTATTGGTGATGAGAGGTACCGGCCTGGTCCAGGCTATATGAAGTTGTATTTGCTGTGTCCACACATGCTGTGTGTAACAACACGGAGCATCTCCTCGGTGCTGGACACAAAGGAATGGTATTCAGAGGCAGTGCAGACTTTTACACGCTTCAGTCAGCCTTGAAGAACCACCTCAAAGCCCAAGGTGTTCAGTTTTCATGCTGGTTTTGTCCCTTGGCCTTTTTCCCAGCAGTATTATCTCCAAACCCAAACCACTTAGCGTGTTATTAGTCTGTTCCTGGCTGTGTTGAACCAGCCACCAAGCCCTCTCAGGCACCTGGCAATTGGTACCCATGCTGATCTGGTTGCTGCTATCCACTGGCTGGTTTTATCTGGTCTTCTACTTGCATCTTATCATCGACATCCAAGAAAGAACTTGCAGAGCTGTTTGCGCCGCACCAGACAGATCCCTGGCTGAGATCTGCCTGCATTGAGGTAATGCTACATCCAACTGCAGTGAAGCAGGACTGAGAAAGTGACACAAGCGATAATGTGCTTTACAATGAGTCATTAATAAAGAGAAAAGTGCTCAGAGGTGACAAAGTTCCTATTAAGCTTAACAGCATTAGGCCTGTTTAGTTGAGTTTAAGAGATAATTGCTATAATGACATGTTCACATTTCTAAAGTGCAAAAACAATAGTTCCTTTTTGCAAATGTTAAGACATTTCTCTTGGAAAAGAGAAGGGAGGAAGGAATGAATGAATATCAGCTTGAGGAAATGAAGGCACATGCATCACTGAAATAAAAATGAGGATTTTAGCTTGGAGCACACTTAAAAATAGAAAAAAAAATCCAGAGATCTTCTCTGTATGAGGTTGTGCTCCTGCTGGAAGAAAGGGCTGCTGCCCACTGCAGTCAGCCCTGCTTGGGAGTGGTTTGGTACCTCTGCTGCAGAGATAACTCTCCTGAGCATGTTATCAGGTGTTGGAAACATCCAAAGTTTGGAGAGATGAGATGTCACATAGTGAGTCAGAAGCTAAATTGGTCCAAAAAAAAGAATCACTTAAACATCATAGATCATAGCATGGTTTGGGTTGGAAGGGACCTTAAAGATCATCTCGTTTAACCCCCCTGCCATGGGCAGGGACATCTTCAACTAGATCAGGTTGCTCAAAGCCCCGTCCAACCTGACCTTGAATACTTTCAGGGATGGAGCATCTACAACTTCTCTGGGCAACCTGTTCCGGTGCCTCACCACCCTCACAGTAAAGAATTTTTTCCTAATATCTAATCTAAATCTCCCCTCTTTCAGTTTAAAACCCTTACCCCTCATCCTATCACTGTAGTCCCTGATAAAGAGTCCCTCCCCATCTTCCCTCCCATCTTCCTTAAGTACTGAAAGGCTGCTATAAGGTCTCCCTTAAAGCCTTTATGCCAAGCCAACCCACCAGATACTTAGCTCAGGATTGTCCTAGCCAACTACTTACCTCTCTCCACCTTCTACCCCACTCTGTCCCTCCTAGGACGTCTCCCGCCCCTCCTGGCTTCAGGTGGCCCAGATATTTCCCTGGCCTGAAGAAGGGTTTGTGCATCTGACAGCTCGTCTAGTTTTTCTGACTCTACCTGTTGGCCTAATAAAAGATATCATCTCTCCACGCACACCACCGACTTCAAGGAGACCTCGCATGTAGCTGGTTCTGCCCGAGATGATAACCTGTCACTCCTCCGTCTTTGTGCTTATCTGTGGGAACAGGGTGTGTGCAGCGGGAGCCTCGCCTGGGTCTCTGGGTTTCCCTCCCTCTTCTGCACCTGAATGCGCTTATTGTTTGTGCGTCTTTATCTGTTGGAGTGGAAGAAGAAGGCCTTAAATGAATTGGGTCAAACAAGTTTTTCAGCTGCATGCAGGTTAGAAGAGGCCACAAGAAAAGAACCACAGCCCTTTGAAGTCAGGCTGCTCCTTTTCTTTTTCACGGGCTGTTTTTTAATTCTGACAGTGAGTGATACTTCCTCAGATGGAGATGAATTCACTGAACACAAGAACAAAGGCTCTCTAAACACACCACTATCTAAGGGCTCGCATTGCAATGACATACCATTGACGGAAGGCCAGGAGGCAGCTCCAGCTAAATCATGTTTATAATAAGGGCAAACCTTTCCTCCAGGGCCTTTCACGCTAAAAACCCCAGGAATTGGGCAAAAATGAGGGCATCTCTCCATTCCTAAGGAAGGAATCTGCCATCAACAGACGTTAGTTTTATCACTTGTATTTAGATGTCAAGGTGGCAGGTACTTTTGAAACGCCTGGCCATGTTGATGATGTTCAATCCACGAAAAGACTTAGGGCCTGAGGTCCACAACTGAGATATGTGATCTCCAGGCTTCACTGATCCCTGGGCAGTGACGCTAAGGAGGCCACTGTTGACCTGGAAACTCCACACTCATCTCTCCTCGTTAGTCTTGGTTTAACTTTCTGGTTTCCTTTGGGTACAAAGAAGGTCCTGGGGCAGAGTCTGTGGAGTTATGCACAGTTTTCTGTGTAACTTAAACAGTCTTAAGAGCAGGGACTGGGTCTTCCCCTTCTAGATAAATGCCTAGGCAATGAGCTGTAAACTCACATGTTCTCTCTGTCTCTCTCTCTCCGCCAGTTAATTATTTTATACAAAACAGAGAAAGAAGCTGAACAAGCCCCACTCCAGAATAACTTGCCAGGTGGCTCATCTCCTCGAAGCTGGGAAGGGGTCTGCAAGGTCTCCTCAAGCACTTCCAGATGGGTGCGCTAACCCATGGGTTATTGAGTAAAAAGGCACAGCTTCCCCAAGGCACTATTTTGCCAGAAGGGATTAGCTTGTACATTAATCTGTGGGAGATGGTCCAGCACAGACCCCTTGGAGGAAGACTGCACCTCCCTGCGGCCTGTTAGTCGCCTGCTCCCCATGGTCTTTTCATCCCCATGGTCTCATCATCTCCTCCCAGCCAGCTAAGGCAGCTCACACGAGCAGCCACTCAGGCCATGACTACATGATCAGCTAAGCACACATCCAGACCTGGTCTCAGGATTAGATTTGCCCACTGTCTGCTACAAATGCTTAAGCTCAGACTAAGATGACATTAGGCTGATCTCTGAAGCTCTTCCCGTTGTGATATAGATGTAGTCCAGCTTTGCTCATGCAGACCATCTCACTCGGGACTGAGGGTGTCCTACAGATGCGGTGCAGCAATGCCGAGCTCTCTTCTAAAACATTTTAATGTATGCAAATGAGGCTCTGCAGTCATATCTTGACACAGGCTGAAGAGATGGCATCACAAAACTAGGATTTCTTCCAAACTGCCACTGGGCCTCCCTATGGACATTTTGGAAATGCCAGGACTGTTCCTTGGGGTTTTTAAGGAGCCTTTCTGGGATGAATAACAGAACCTGCAGAAAGGTTAGCATCAAAACAGCTGTGGAGCAAGAGCATCTGTAGGGGACACGTAGCCTAGTTCAGTGTCACCGATTCTGTGCAGCTGTCCTATGGCTAATGTAAAAGTCAGTATTCTGAAAAGGTCAAAAAGGCAATTAAAGAGACAAAAGACCAGCCCTTTCCAATATTGAAGCAGATGCTCAGCCAAAACATTTGCCTGTAAGATTGTATTTCCTTAAGGTTTATTAACCATTAAGTGTTTTTAGGGACGGGATCATAAAGATAATGAACTGAACGACAAGTATAGTCAGGATTCCTTCGCAAATTATTCCCGTTGGGTTAGACAAGCGTTTGAAAAGCAAAATGCTTTGTTATGATTTTACAACAGGAGACCCTGAGTTCGTCTCTGCTTTAACTTGCTGGTGAAGCCAGGTAACCTGCTGGGTTAAGGGAAAGCAGAGCAAAGCAGCCGCGTTGAACCAGCAGCAGGATGATTTGCAAGGACTTTCTCCCTTGCAGCAATGCCAGCTTAAAAAATTTCTGCTTTCCCCACCCCGACTGCTCACTACATCACCCTGTGCTCTTCACTTGTCCTGGCACTAAAGCAGATCAGCGAACTGATCCCAGTTAAAAATAAAGAGTGAGGGGTCTTGGCGTGGGGTCTGGCACCAAGAACAGTTTCAATCAAATTACCTAAATTTTCAAAAGCGGTCGTGTTTGAAAACATTATTTTTAATCTTGTTTTGCAACGAGAGTTCTTTTTTTTTTCCCTAGGACATTTACTAGTAACTATTAAAATACGCTGGTTTCCAACTAGATACAACATTTTGCTGAATTTTTTGTTATTTTGTTAGGTGGGTATGAGATCAAAGTGGAGATCGTGGAATATCCATCACCGGAGATGAAAACTGGGCCA
>NW_009189310.1:0-10997 GCF_000690835.1 Fulmarus glacialis | reverse complement strand
ACGGATGAGATGAACAGCTGAGGTCCCTCCCAGCTCTATTTTGCTATGACTCCAGGACAGAAACACATATTTAGGTCACCATATAAATGAATACCCATTTTTCAGCATTTTATAACATAGATGTTTTACATTATAGAACAATGGATGTTGCACATGTATTTACTCATTTGTACCAAATCACAGGATTTAATGGAATTTAACTAAGATGCAGTGGATAAATGAATTATTAATGAGTTTATTCAAATTTATTCTCGTGGACCTGGGACCTGAGACCTGTGCCCCAGCAAGAAGTTTGTAGAGGGCCACCCTGTTTTGAAGGATGAGTCTAACAGCATGGACACGGGTTGCTCCTGGCCAGAGCTCTCAGGGAAGAAGCCTAAATGAGTTGGATAAATAGGGAAACATCAGTTTGTTTAAAAACAGCTTAAATGAAGAAAGTCCTGTTGTAGGTGACCTGACTTGACAGATGTACATAGTGACCAGAAACAAGATTTTTAGAACTAGTGGATTTTCACACCTCATTTTTTTATTCCTGGAGGATTAAAACACACTTTGTTGCTTATTTCAACAGCCAATTCTCTTCTGAGTCCTGGATGAAGAAGTCATTGAGCTGAGCTAGGCAAGCAAATGGAAATGAAGTAAATAGTCTCTCTGCATCTGCGGAAAAGTTGGCTTCTGTCAAAAGGCGCGTTAGTTCCTCAAGAAAGCAGGGCTTCATGTGCTTTGCCTTAACTGTGATTGCTCCACTGATCTGGTAGCGTTTGCAAATTTGGTAATTAAGGGGATTTAATAGAGTGTAATAAGCCTAGGACTTTCAAGGAGTTGTAATCCTTCATTTTTAAAGGTGTACGTAATTTAAATACAAAAACCTGCTCTAAGTAAAAACCATTCAAAGAGATTATTTTTGGTCTCCATCCTGCTGGCTTACTCATCTCAAGTAGGAAATGGGGATGTCTGATCTGTGTGCAGGGGAGGTCGAAGTCCAGGCAGAAAATGAGGCTTGTTCTGCTCCCTGTCCTGGATCTCGGGGCCATCATCTGCCCTGGCCGAGCTCTGGAGCTCTCTGGGAGGGGGTGGCTGAACATACCCACCACCTTCCCATGGTGCACTCATCCAGACAGCCTGGCTGAACGGAGAGCCCGAGAAAGTAACTGCTGAGCCGAGCAGCAGAGATGACATGTCTCAGGACAACCTGTGTGCAGCATGAACGTCGAGGGATCAACTCAGTTGCCTAAAGGTAGGTCTCCAGTGCCACATGAGATGTTCTAGGTACTGAGACGGAGCCTGGTGGGCATGACACAGGGCTCCCAGAGACATGTCATGGAGTGGTGGCTGAAGGCAAGGGCAGAGATGGCCTCAAACATCTCAGCTAACATAGGAGATCCTTGTTTAGGCAACCCAGAGGCCCACGGGCCTGAGCTACAGCCATGCTCCTCTCCAGTGAGGATGGAAGCCATGTGAGTCATGAGACTCCAGTTGTTGTGCCTGTTCCAATTCACTCTTCCCCTTGCAGGGCAAACAGTGCTGAAACCTGAAGGACTTCTGGGCAAAGCAGCTGGATGGAGCCAACAGAGAACCCCCCAGGACCTCTCAGCTAGAGCAGACCTCGCCTGGCTCCTGCCTCATCCACCACCCAGACCCAGGGGCAGGGATGCATCCAGGGCAGCAGGGGCTGGGCAGGGTGTAGGGCTGAGGCTCTTTGTACTCTGATTGTTCCCAGATACCGCGTGATGCATTAAAATACTTGGCACGGTGGGGAACACGGGCTTGTGTTCGCAAAGCTCGGAGCACAGAGAGAGTAGTCATCCTAGTCTCTGCCTTCCTCTCCTTCCCATCGGGGAGATGCCACTCAGGCAGCTCAGGCTACTTCATGCACACAAATTTAATCCACAGGCCCCTCCTGCCTCCCTACCCCCTTCTGCCCCCACATCTGTATTTCTTCATGGTACCTGCTAACGGCAGCTTTTGCTACACCCAGGGAAGGCCAGTAACAAGCCCATCGGAGGAACTGGCACCCATCCCTTTGCGTGGATGAGCTTAAGAGGGACTCTCGGCAGAGTTGTGCTCTTTTTCTCCTGGAGGCAAAATCCTCATTCCCAAAGTACACTGCGGCCAATTTACCCTGGCCCAGAGCCTGGGAACAAGAGACGATTGCTAAACTCAGACAGCCTCTTGAACTAGGGATGCCGCTCCGTGCCATTTCCCCCAAAGGCAGTTTGTGTCAACGCCTCCATTCTTAACAACCTTGCCTCCACTGGATGGCAAAAGTGCGTTTCTGGCATCTGGTTTGCAGCGTTATAAAGGAAGACAATCTTCTTGCTAGGACAAGAGAGAGCCAGATGCTATCTGCGCTCGAGTCCACGGGGCACGCTGTGGGGCTGTGTCCAGACACCCAGTGCAAGCTTTAGATTGCAGAGGCAGGGTGCCGGGAGGAGCAGCCCAGAGCTCCAGTCAGCTTGCCCTGCGTCTCTGCAATGCCGCGCTGCCGGATGGCAAATGCTCCCATGGACACCCCGGATCAGTCGGCGCATCTCCATCGCATGCCAGCTGAAAGTCCCCTAGACATGCTCCCGAGGCATCCCTGCTTTCCCTCAGAAATTGCCTCTGGGATGACGGCACGGCAACCAAACTCTGAATCTCTTACTGCCGTCCCTGTAGCAAGCTGTGAGAAGAAACTCTCCCTGCATGGGAATGTTGCTTAGCTCAGGAGGAGATCCAATGGTGAGGGCACCTGCCCGTCCTGTCCCTGCCACCAAAAGGATGCATTTGTGGAGGAGCAGGTCCCGGTCCTGGTCCTGTACCTCTCATGGGAGCTTCTTCACCATAATTCTTTCTAGGCCAGTTTGTGTTATCCCTCTCATAAAGAGATCCCCAACAGCACCTACCCATTTCTGACCCCATCCCAACACCTCCCACGATCACCTCGGAACCCCTCTGCTCTCCCCAGCTTTCCGCAATTCCCCAGCTCTTATTTCCAGTGCTGGAAGCAGCCATTTCATACTCAAGCCTTTGCAGCCCTGGGCTGGAGCGTGCCTGCTGCAGAGAGTCCTCGGAGAACAGAGTTGTTAATCTGTGACCAGATCTGTTGAGCACACGCAAATCATGATTTGCAGAGCTTATAACTAATTAAAAATTAAACAAACTTTCCTGGAAATGGCAAATGGCGCTTTTTGACAGCAGGACCAAATTTCATGCTTTTTCTTCAGTACAGGGAGGCTTTTCGCTCTTACAGCAGTTTCATGGAATTATTTATTTTCAAAATCTGGGCAAAACACTGTGCTTTCCCCTCATTCTTGGAAATGGTCAAAAAGTTTGGCTGAAACTTTCCAGAGAACTTCAGCCTAAGGCAGACATCTGGCATGGAAAAATTTTAGCCCAAACAATTACAGTTTGACAAAACTATAAGCTGAATTACCAGCACCTTAAGTGCTGGGCTCTGTCGTGCTGATGACTCTGGATATGCTGGGGACTTGCACTGGCCGTGAGCACGGTCTGTAAACGTGATGAAGCTTTAGGGTCTTCTGCTCTAGGAAAAGGTAGGGGAGAGCATAGCCACGAGAGGGAGTGCAATTCCTTATTCTCAGCATGCAGCACAGCCCCGCTGCTGCTAACCACACCAGCCCTCCGGCTATAAGCTGTGCTTCAGCTGCGGATGGGTTCTGGTGCAGGCCCTGTGCTGTGGCAAGTCTCTCCCAGTGAGAATTATGAAGAAAACGATGAAGCATCATGGTATGCTTGTGTCACGTCTAACAAACGGCCCACCCACAATGCCAGGCTATTTCAACATCAGGCATTTTGTTTCTGAAACCAAAAAACAGTAGGTGGAAAGTTACAAGATGATTCAAAGAGGTCTCAGTGCTGGATCGCAGAAGGGTGGATCTGAACATGTAGATGGATCCTAAGAGGTCATGCAGCACTGTGTATCTGTCCCAGCTTCTTGCAGCAGCAAAGGAAGAGGGAAGAGCAGGCCCTGATCTTGAACGGCCACTTGACAATTCAATCTGCAAAGATCCTGGCCTCCCTGAAGACACTAGAGAGACGATGGGCTAGCTCGGGGGAATCAGGTCCCCACACCATGGTTTCCAACCCAAGAACCTCTAATTCAACACTGGGCTCAGTCTCATTTTCAAAGTGACCAACTTAATGAGGTCAGAACTGCAATGGACTTTTTGCTCCACAGGGAACGTAGAGGGGAACATGCAGGGGACCTATTTGCATTCAAGGAACGCTGCAATCTCTGTGTGCTCCAGGCATGTTTTATTCACTCAGGGCTCAGGCCAAATATGAAGCACGCCATCAAATGTGACCAAGTTATTGTAATATAAAAAATTATGGCCCGTGATCTGGGCTGCTAAATCGTTCCTGTGTGTGCTCACGGCCTGTCCATGTGGCGAAGGAAAATGTGTTAGCTGAACTTGCCACGAATGTGGTTTAAACCACATGTTTTACTTCAGAACCGGAGCATGTTAAAAGCTTACACAAGGTCAGCAGCTCCAAGACAGGTTGGTAACTTAGGCTGCTGGGGTAACAGTCAACAGGAGAGGTTTCAGACGATGCACTTTATCTCGCAATTTGGGTTGTCTGCTAGTACACACCAGGACAGTCACAGCAGCTCAGCTAACCTATGAAGCCACCATATTTCAGCTGCACTTTTTCAGGAACCTAATGCCACCGAACCTTGACAGACACGGGCAGGGAAATTTTGCAGGCGCTGGACTAGCCACAAGAGGGGGATCACAGTGAATGCAAGAGATGCTGAAAACTGTCTGGAAAACATACCAGAGCCCCAGCCTTCAAATACCTTCAGGGGCACAGATCTCCCTGCTCTGGCTGCTTTATCTCCCATTCACAAACCAGTTTCCCTAACAACACCTGCTTAAAATTACGGGTGAAGGAGAACTGCACTTTGTCCACTGGAAAACCAAGAACATCTCTTTGTACTGAGTATTTCAAATACAACCTCTGAAAAATACATATGTTTATATTGGCCAAAGCACACACGTCCTTACCCAGGCTAACTCTCAGGCCAGTCAGGCCAGCAAATGTGCTTTATTCTCTTATCCTGTGCCTTTTATTACTGACCTACAGTCAAACCCATGAATATCACATATGTGACCACACAGAGACTGCAGGCACAGCCGTTATGGCGAGGAGGACAGACTCCTATGACTCGAGCTATCAAATAATCACCATTAGATGCCATGGGTATAGGAAGATGCCGCACAGCCAGGCAGGACCTGGTTTTTTCCCTCTCGAAGGGGTGGCACACAGAGACACTAGTCATGGCAACTGTCATCTTGGAGGTGATCAGCCAGGTTTTTAATTGGCTTGCAGATGTTGTGCCCTGGCCGTATATATTATTTTCACTTTAGGAACAGGACTCTACTATATTTATCCCCTGTGCTCAAAACTAACTGCACAGGCCTTGAAGGGTATTTTTAATAGGAGGTAAACCTCATCCACAAACAGTCTCTCATTTCAGGCCTACAAATGAGATACTTTCCAGTCCAGTTTAACTCCAACCCTGCCCCTTCCTTCCACAAGCCCCAAATGACTGTTTTCTCCTGATTCTTTGGTCATTGTGTAAGTGTGATATCCCTTGGCAGAGCCTACAAAAGAGCTGGGGAGGAACACGGTTCCTGCCTATTTGGCTCCTTTTAGGGTTAAAGCCAGGATGGGTTTTGTGCCTAAAGCAACATCCTTCACACAAATGCCAGTATAACATAAATTGTGCTGGGCTCTGAGGAGAAGCAAATGTCAAAAATTAAGTTATTCTTCTGCTTGACTCACAAATCCAAGTAGCATGCAAATAAAGAGAAGCCATCTGTTCAGTCCCTGGGCCATTTCAAGTTAAGCATCCAGCGCCAGCTTCAGCTCCCAGTTACATCAGGTCAGCCCCGCTGGCCGGCCTCCACAGGACGTGCTTAGCCTTGCCCAGGACCGCCTGTCACCGCACAAGTGTCCGTAACCCTTCACGCTCCTCTTGAGCTCCTGTTGTCGCTGAAGCTGCCTTCAGCTGCTCACGCTCAGATGCAAGGTTTCCCTACTTCCAGGCAGGTTCACAAGCAGGATTTCGGGGTTTCTCCTGTTTCGGTTCCTTCACTGCACAAATCAGGCTAGGTCCCTCGCTGCCCCGTGATGCTTTGATGATGCATCAGAGCAGTTGGTGCATTGATCTGAAATCAGATTTGTCACTGGCTTCAGTGGAGCCTGCGCTACACCCATGACTGCCTTCCTGCATCTGCAAGGACACTTTATCACCATCAACGTTAATGTAGCCTTTGAAAAGGACACTGAAAATGCAGACCTGTTGGGTAAACATCGTTGGAGGAAGATTGGATTACCACCTCATCTGAGAGAGGAGGCAAAGTGAAAGGAGACCTGACCATACTGCAGATGGGTGAAGGTCAGCTGGCTGTCATGGAATCTTTAAGCATTAGCTTGAGAGAATCACCATACCAGGGACAGGTCGCCCCGGCAAAGCTTGGCTGCGTACCTTGAGCTTGCGTGTCCTGAGGGACTTGGACTGTGTTAGGTCCACCAGCTTCACTATCCCAGCTCTCCTGTTCACTGTGCGGAACATAGTCCAGTTGCAGGAATGATGGCCAAAACCATGCCCACAGAGCACGTGTAGTCATCGAGTGCGTGTTAGCACTTGGGCAGGTTTTACATCCACGTGCCAGGCTGAAGTCTACCAGGCATTAATTATCATGCTATAGCGAGGGGACCAGAGCTGTAGTTGTGAGCAGTATTTAAGGCTGCATAAACCTAAGGACGAGGAAGGCTCTAGGTGGGAAATATGATTAGGAGAAGGTTTGGGGTCTGTGCAGGGGGGCAGTAATTAATCACTGAGCAGCAGTCCGGGATATGGTCAGCATGCGAGTGCTTCCGTCTCATTGCAAACTCAAACAGGGTAGTTTAGGCCATCGTTGATCCGAGATCTCACGAGCCCCAAGTCGGTTGCTGCCCTTCCTCCGTGCTTCCCCCCTCCCAGGGGAGGGAAGCAGCCTGGTTACACCTCTCATTCCTACCTCTTCTCCAAGGCCTCCTGACCCCCTCACCCCACCCAAACCGACAGAAACCCCAGGGTAGCTCCAGGGAAGCGAGTAGAGTTAGATTGCTGTCAGCGCAAGCGGAGAACAGGAGGGATCAATGAAGAAACAATTGCCGCATCCTCAATGAATAAATAAAGTAGGAAAGAATCCTATCCAGCTTTGCCACTTGTTGAACAGGCAGCTCCAGACCAAAATCAATGACCAGGTTATAGGAGTAAAGCAAATAACGTTGCATTGATAAGAGAAGGACCATTAGATTTCTTGGCTAAATCCCTCACTTGAGCGGAAGCACTCGAACGGGCAGCACACCGCATTTAGGAAGGCCAACACTGCAGAAGCACTCATATGTATCTGTGACGGATGTGACGATGTAAATTCAGAGAACACGCTTTCGGTATGCCATCACCTTCAAAGAGGAATGGCCAGACCCTCACATAAACATGAAGGAAGCTACAAGCGAGGTTCCTCTCCACTGCAAGATGGAGTGGGTTGCCACAGCTTGCGCTCCCCTAGCCGTGGGTTTCCCATCCACGCTGCTGGCTGTTACTTTGGGGCTCTAGCATCCAGACGGGACATCTGCAGGTGGACTGAGCTGTACCACACTCTACCTCATGCAGGCTGGACCTAATCCAGACCATGGATCCTGGCAAGAGCCCCACGCATGCTTTGGTGCCATGCCTCCAAGGTCTGGGCTTAGGGATTTCCCTAACAGGGCCTCGAAGGCTTGCAGAGCCGGGATGGAGAACAGACGCAGACACGCTGAAGCAACCGTGACACACTTGCTGAAGAGGTAGCACCAGGAGCTACTGGAGAGCTTTTACAATGTGAGTCACTCGCAGAGCTCCATCTCATGGCATATTAAGCAGTATGAATCAAAGACTGAAAATGCAGGGCATGTCTTGCCCTACAAAAACACCATCAACCACTTTACTTTTTAAGTAATGATTTGCTATTGATTATGTGCATGAAGATGAGGTAGCTCCCTACCTCTCCTGCCAATTCCCACACTGCCAATCACATTACAAGCAAATGCCAGAGTTGAGCCTGCTCTAACAGAGCCGAGTTACTGCTCTTAGGAGGGGATAAACTTGACACGTCAGAAATCTCTAGGCAAATGCCTGAGAGTACTTGAGTTGACCAAAGACCTCCATAAGTACAAGTGGAACAAACATGGCAGTAAGGCAAGGGTGGCTAAGTCTTCCTGACCCTATAAACCACATGCCAAAGCCTTCACAAGTCCAACAGCCACAAGATCTGCCATATGGAGAGCTAGGTAGGGAACATGGTCTAGAAGCAGGGTGCTCATGCAAGATGGTTCCCAGGTGCTGCGGTGCGTTCAGGTTCAGTGATCCTTCCTGCCCAGGGAAGGTGAGCCAAGGATGACCACAGCACTGTGGCCTCACTGGCCGGGACGCAGTCCTGCCAGATCTGAAGAGGGCTGGCAGGGCCAGGTGCTGGTAAAAGGGAACGACCAAGAGTCCCAGGCAAGGTGAGGGGATGAACTGGGTCCAGGGTTCCACTTCGGAACAGCAGGAGCAGGACTGGGTACAAGGCTACAACATAGGTCTGACACTGATCCAAGACACAGGACCACAGGCAGGACTACAGATAGGTGCTCCTACAACACAGCTCTGGCAAGGTCTAGGTGCCCAGGCTTGAGCTTACGTGGAGCCTCTGGACTAACGAGTGGAGGATGCGTGGGTGGAGGTCAGGGTAATTAAGGCCAATCAGTGTACTCAGGACCCTGACACAACTAGATGCAAAGTGAAGCAGAAGAGTTATGTTTCTATTTTATCCAGTCCTAATCACAGGCCAAGGTCTTCTTTGGTTTGGTCCCATCTCAAGTTTGCCTGTGGCTGGGCAGGAGAAGAAAACAATCACAAGTGGATACAAGCGGCACTTTCTGACTCGTGACAAGCCTTGTCTAAAGCTGCTCTCCCTCGTAGCCTCTCGCCTGTCGTGCTGATGAGTGTCTGCCAGAGAAAGGCGTGCGGGAGTCCTTAGAGCACGTCTGCTTTGTGTCATGCACCCTCTCCAAGATGCTTTTGCTGCAGTGGGTTTGGATGCTTGGGAAGGCAATATCATCTCCATGGATTTTTGAAGGCAGGACATGGACCAGGGAGATCAGGGAGTAGCATCACATTGTTCCTGTCAGCGTGTTTTACACGAGCTTGTTATTTCGAAAATAATCAGGTGCTAACTCTGGATCTAGAGAACAAGATAAAGCTTGGGGTTTTTCCATAGGGGACAGCTTCTGTAGCTGGACCGCATTCTTCCCCTGGGTGGAAAAGGGCTGCTGGTCCTTCATGGCTGCCCCTTGCATCCTTCCTCTCCAACACCAGATGATACAGAGGACTCATAGTTTTACCATGCAAAAGCTCTCTGCGGTTCTTTGGGAGGTATCCCCAAATCCTGTCTCCGCTTTCTGTTGGGGTCACACATTCCTGCATCAGCGGAGAAAAGTCACAGTAGCTGCTCCTACCTTTCTAATTTAAATTTTCCCTTTAAATCTAAAAATATACTAGTAATGAAGGACTTCCATTGAAATCAGAGAGTTTTGACTAAGTAACGCATTCAGAATCAGATCCCAGGCTGGACCAGGAGTTAGCAATGGTTATACGCGGCCTTAGAGCAGAGATCCCAGGCTGAATCGGAGCATCGCTGTGCCAGGGTCCTCCACAGATGGACTGCAGAACAACGTACCCTAAAGGAACAGCTTGAAATGGTGTTTCATTGAAAACATTTGATGAAAGTTTGCTGCATCCACCACAGAAATCCTGGAAAATAGTGTGTAAATATGTTGGAAATGTTCTAAATGCACATGGGGAGGACACCCCCTGGAATAGCAGACATTGAGGGTGAAGACTCAAATAATTAAGAGTTTAAGCTGACAGTGTTCTTCCATGACTCAGCATCATGCCGACTGCACTCAGGGACCCAGTGGGAAAGCACGGAAGCCTGATGACGGTGTAGGCTGCCAGATAAAATAAAAACAAATTGTGATTTTGGCTAGGTCTGACTTCAAAAAAATAAAATAAAAAAACCCAAATCCCCCAAAAAACAGCCTGCCAGAGAAAACGACCATTAAAGAAAACCTGCTGTCAGGACCTCGATATTTTTTCCTTTGGAATACCAGTTTTGGGACCAAGTTGATTAAATGTACAAAGGAGGCTTTTGCTATCCTAATTTCATGGAGTGAGCCGGATTTAGGTGCATTCTTTGCCTACTTTCTCTGCAAGTCATATTTTACTCCCTCACAGCCCAACCCTTAAGAGGCTGAGGAGTGATATGGGATCATCTCCAAGTTTTGTCAGGTTGGCTTCAGGGATGACGTCGATATAACAAAACACGGGGCAGGTGGCACCCTAAGCTTGTGATCTGCATGAACGTGGAAGTCGATCCTTTCAGGAAGTTTTTTTTTTCTCAGAAGAGAAACTTTTATCTGAAATCCCCTTTCCCAGCGCACTGGAGAACACAGGCGGACAGAGGCAATTAGGAAGGGGATGCAGAGAGGATCCAGACCTGCTAAATCCCCAGGAGGGCAGGGGCAATGCCGTTAGATGTATCCCACTCCACCATGCTCTGATGGGACCTGGGAGTCTCGCAGCGGGATGACGATGCTGGAGCAGTGCTACCGCTCTGTATTTTGGGGTTTGTTTTTCCCATCTAAGGGTTTGTTTGGCTGGAATTATCCAATACTCTGGGACACGACAGCTCGGTTCAGTTTTTCTCAGAGGGCATGGCATTCGCACCGTCAGCCCTGCAAACCTCCTCAGTGAAGGCCGGTGACCGGTGGCAGAGGGGCTGAAGGTGGACGCCGGGGAGCTCCCCCTTCCCAACAGCACCGGCTTCCCCAAGCTCTGCCCCTTTGCTGTGCCAGGGCCTGATGCCAGCCCGCAGCCCAGCTACCGGGCAGGCTCCCCCCGCTCCCTCAGGCACCGC
>NW_009189309.1:25578-31775 GCF_000690835.1 Fulmarus glacialis | reverse complement strand
GGGGGTGGTGGGGGTGGTGGGGAAGAGTTCAGTGCTTTGGGGCAGATGGATGAATTGGATGCTGACGATGAGTCAAAATCCATGCGTGGGTGTGAAGTGCCTAGAAGAAGCCATTGGGGAAACGGCATGGGTGAGCCTGAGACACCTCAGGGTTAGGGTTTAATACAACCTCTCAAAATGGAGCGGTGACTGAAACAAAATGACATCTGCTTTTTTTCTTGACAACTTTTTCAATTGATCTTACTTGAAGGTTTGGGGGTTTTAACTAGATTTTTTTTTTTTTTTTTTGCTATTCTTGGGTGGGAAAGAAGGAAAATAAATCACCGTTGTGGTAATATAAATATTTACTTTTCTTCCTACTCACTGCTGTGCTTCTCTTCTTGCACTTCTACTTTCACATTCTGGCTCCCTCACCTGAAATCTCATCAACAGGATGACAACAAATTTTACTGCTGAATTATTGGACTGTAGCACTGAAAAAGTCCATTTTACCCTTCTCTTTCTTGCTGATGGGAAGGTCTGGGGCAATGTGGACAAAACTTAAAGGGAGAATCAATTATGGACAAAGACTTCATAATAGAAAAGGCAGCTGTCTGAAGAACCTTCATAGAAGAATGTATAAGGTGAGTTTTTCCCTCTAATCAGCTTTGTAAGTCTAGAAATGCATTTTGCAGCCAATATTGAGGACCACATGTCAGGTCTCTGGATTTGCAGCTAAGACTTTAATAATCATGGCCATGAGCAAATACGGAAAGAGGATCGTGGAGCGGAATAGCTCAATATGGGCACTAGAATGAAACTGGACTGTGTGTTTCTCCTGGTATTATTTGGTATTGCCACAAGATGAGAAATGAGGAAATATGTAAGTAATACCAACAGCAGAAGGGCAGTCAGAATTTCTGGAATATCTAGTCTTTGCTGATAATATTAATTATAAAATATTCCCATAAAGACAGAAATACTAACAAGACAAAAGAGGAAATAGGGAATAAAATCAACTGGGGATGTGGGGGAGGAGGGGGTGGGAGTAAAGGAAAGAACATGATGCTTCAGTATTTTTTTTTTTGCATCTCACTGTCCTTTGCAGACTTCAAGAAATAATGTTGCAATGATTAGGGAAGGTATCCACGCTATTTACTAAATGCAACAATATTTAGAAATCGAAGTACTTGGCACAAGAACAAAATATAGGTTATAAATTGGCAATGTAAAGTCAGTGCTAATATAGAGTTGCAAGATGACAGACTGTCGTGGTTTAACCTGGCAGGCAGCCAAACACCACACAGCTGCTCGCTCACTTCCACGCCCCTACAGTGGGACGGGGAGAGAATCGGAAGGGTAAGAGTGAGAAAACTCATGGGTTGAGATAAACACAGTTTAATAGAACAGAAAAGGAAGGGAAAATAATAATAATAATAATGATAGAATATACAAAATGAGTGATGCACAATGCAATTGCTCACCACCCACCGAGCAATGCCCAAAAAACAGCGATTGTTACTTCCTGGAACACGCCTACCATTCGTATACTGAGCATGACGTTACATGGCGTGGAATACCCCGTTGGCCAGCTGGGCCAGCTGTCCCGGCTATGCTCCCTCCCAGCCTCTTGTGCACTTGGCAGAGCATGGGAAGGTGAAAAGTCCTTGACTAGCAGTATACTTAGCAACAACTGACAACATCGGTGTGTTATCAACATTCTTCTCATATTAAATCCAAAACACAGCACTAGGAAGAAATTAAACTCTATCCCAGCCGAAACCAGGACACAGACTTACACTGATGCAAGACTTAGAATCATAGAATCATTAAGGTTGGAAAAGACC
Source organism: Fulmarus glacialis (assembly GCF_000690835.1). Classification (NCBI taxonomy): domain Eukaryota; kingdom Metazoa; phylum Chordata; class Aves; order Procellariiformes; family Procellariidae; genus Fulmarus; species Fulmarus glacialis. The sequence goes on along the minus strand of NW_009189309.1, from coordinate 29,949 downwards.
TCTAAGATCATCGAGTCCAGTATCAGTATAACAGACAAGAAATTAGATAATAAGAACAGACAGGAAGGATCACTTACCAATAGGGAAAGTTTGAGGAACAGCCAAACAACAATTAATCTCTACTGGGGTTGAAAGCAAGTACTTGGGGGGCACAGATCCCCAAGTGTATATTGCATTTCAATAACTGAATTACCAACACTTAATATCATCTATAGTAGTCAACTGGGAATCAGTGGATAGAAAAAGAAAAGTGCATTCAAAAGAACTTCTGGGATAAATTAATATCAATTAGATTGATTAATCCAACGATTAATCAAAAAAAAAAAAAGTACTTGATGGGTAAGCTAAAAAAAATTGGTAAATTGGAGCAAAAATTTCAGCATGTGGCAAGCATGTTTTTCTGCTGTGTAGGCTTTAAAAGAATAAAGATGACAGGCTAAGTGGGAAATCTTTGCCTTTATTATGATGTCTCTAAAGTAATTAGAAATATAAAAAGGTAAATTTCGTCATTAGCTGTAGATATGTTACCAAGAAACTTTATATTTTATGAATTTCTAAAGGGTATATTGTAAGTTATGTAATACAGGGCTGCTATATCATAGTTGTGATGAAAATAAAGTTCTTACTGACAGCTTTCATATCCAACAAGTTTGTTTTATGGAGCATTAAGGACATGAAATGTCTGCAGTAGTATAGTGTAGCTTGTTAGAGAAATTAAATACTCTGAATGATTGGCTGGTTGGCTTCATTCTTGAAATGGCATAACACTATTCTTGTTTTGCTATCAGTGGAAGGAGAGAGTAAAAACTAGTTTGTGTTGGGCAAAAGGGAGGAGTCCATGGAAAAGCGTGAGAAGCAGTTCCTTGATGCAGTGACTACTAAAAGCTGTCCCCCTCCATCTTCCTTTCCTTCTGAGCCATTGCACTGCATGTAATGCTCAGTCATCAAACTGAGCATGTAATGCTCAGTCATCAAACAGAAGATGTTCTTCAAAGCTAAGGCACAATAAAAGAAAAATCCATGGTGTTTTCAAATATGTTTACGGTCCCAGAAAGTCCAAGGGTACTTGGGTTTTGCTTTTATCATGGCTGATCTTAAGGATTCCACAGAAGCAAACTTTAACACAAAATTGAGGCACTCAATTGGTAACTCACCCAGCTAACAAATATCTACCTTTAACTATTTCTAGCTGGGCTTACATCTTTCTGATGATTAGTGGCCTATTTCAGTAGTTTGGAAGCATGATGCAGTCCTTTTGGTGTTGGTTGGGTTTTTTTTGTTTGGTTGGGTTTTGGTTTTGGGTTTTTTTTTTTTTTTTTTTTTTAACTCTCCCCATGGGCCCATACATGAAATGAACAGAGACCAATGACACATTTCTTCTCTAGAATAAAATGTAGAAATTGGAACACTGTATTTCAATGAAAGAAAACGTGTTAGTAAGCTGCACTCACATCTCACCTCCACCAGAGCCACGGAATTACTGGAGGTGGGGAGGAAATCCATAACAGGGAGTAAATTTTTTTTGTTTTTTAAGAAGAGTTTCTAGAGTACACTCTTACAGCTTTTTGGAGAATTTGCTCTAAAGGCTTCTGGTGTAGGATAGATAGTTTGGCCATTTTCATCCTTTTTCAGCTTAAATGGAAGGCAAATATAGATGTGGTAAGGAAGTTTTATGACTGTTATAGTGGGGAGTGGATGAGCAGATGTAGTTTATACAGGAAAGGCAGAGTCTTTTGCAGGGTGTAGACTGTGATAGCTCCACTAATGGAGGTACACCTTCTGGCGATCTGACTTCAAAGCAGCAGGTGCAGGAGAAGTTGGTTTAGTGAACAAAGCAATGAAGGTGTTGATAATTGAACAGAAGATGTAATAATCTCTTAGAATAGCTGCAGAAGAATACTGAACTTAGGGTTTTGGGTGCTAAAAGCCTAACAATAATGAAGACCTTTTTTACTGAGAGCTTGTGCCAATGTACAATAGATCATACAGCTTTGTATTTATCATTAAGAGGTCAAGTGCAACTATAATCACTTTAATCATAAGCAGTAAGTGATAGCATAAACCAATTTATTAGTGAATCTTCATCTGATTAACTTGTATCACCCTTGTCCAATGTATTACGCTATATATACATTCTGTGTTCTAGGATCATCCCCAGCAGCTGAGTCTTCACTATTAATAGCAGTAGGTGGCAAATAGACAGTATGTGCTAAAATGAGGCAATATGCTTCTGGCATTTTCTTGAATGTGCCTATTTTGACACTCCTTTGAATTTGTGTGGTGCGTCTACTGAAAGTAAGATATAACATAATGCATCCTCTTCTTTTGCAAGTTATCAGTTATATGTACACAGTTCTATAATTCTATTATCTTGGCTTATGCAGTGGGAAAAGTATTAGATGTAAATGTCTTGAGTTGTTGGAAACGTGCCTTCCAGAAATGTATTCATTCTTTTCTTTGTTCACTTTCAGTTCTACCTGTGTGATCTTTTGGTGTGGATAAACTCATCTTAAATACATTTAAAAATTACTTCACTTTACTACGTTCAGAAAATTGGTTTTTTAGGCATGCTAATTCAAATTGTACAGAACACCCCTAGATTCTTCAATATCAGTCGCTACATCATCTGATTTTTTTAAAATGTCTTCCCCTTCCTTTTGTCATTAGTAATGATATTGCCCTATCTTATCTGAGAGTATTTGCATCCTGGATATTTAGATTTATCTTTGTCCCCGTGTCCTGCATCACACGTTAAAGTATTATTAGGAACCTGTATACTGCAGAACTGGATTGAGCTTCTCTTCTGTTGAATGTGCAGAGTGTATGCACATTAACATTGTGGTTAGGAGAAGAAGTTTGGATTTTTTGGAAGAATGTCTCCCTATTGTCCCCACTAAACTGCATTTTTGTTTCACATCCTGACGTAGTTCTGGGGTGAATGCGTTGGGTTACTTTTTAATGAAGCTAAACCAAAATATGTCCTTCAACTGTTAAAGGGGATTCAGTCCACAAGGATAGACTCACTAGTGAAAAGTGAAACCCTCAAAATGCCAATCATGTGGATCATAGGTCCCCAGCTACATACATTCCATTCCTTCTGTAGACTCCCACTGCACTGTGCTAATGTAGGCATATCTTTGCACTCTTCTTGTTTCTGCTTCATGACTGATGTTCACTATTGCTAATTTAGACTTCAGTTACCTGGAAGCACTCGAGTAGGGCTTTTGAATACTGTAACTTTGCATGTAGAACTTAAGTGCTAATGAATATATTTGACATTGTAAGGAAAGTCTGTCGGAAAAGAAAACTCAGTGCTGCTCTTTTGCTTTCTACCTTAACATTGGTCAAAAGTGGTGAACAATCCTGGCTTGTCACAGATGCTTATAATATAGTCTATTTAAAAACTGCAAAAGCAATAACAGAAATAGGAAAGGCATGAAAAGATAAAGCAAGAGAAATACGTTCTTTGTTATCCTCCTGAAGTTTGCATCCTTACTTGCACTTCTGATTTTTTTTTTTTTAAATTTATGCTGTCATGAATTTTGTGACTATGCAAAATGCAAAGGAAATATTATAGAAGGAAGAATAAATGTGTGAATAACTGTTAGCTATTGTTTCCCACTTTACATCTGCCAGAAGAAAAGCATCTGAAAGATGGGTGGGTTTTTTCTGGTACTTTGCAGAAAATTATTTGATATCAGACTAATTTTTGTAGATAGAGTACAGTGACATAGAAAACTACACTGGAAGTAACGGAGGTGCTTGTTTTACTTACGTGTTCCCCTCAGTTTCTTTGAAAAAAATATTTCCCTGTAACTTATTTCACAACAGTTTTCAGGCCAAAAACCTCTCTGCTTTCTAGATAGGAGGCCTAATTTTACACTCAGATACATTCTTTGTTTTAATAAATGTTCTGCAGGTGTCTGGAAACAGATGCTAACCCTTATAATTTTAAAAACAGTCATATTGTCTACTGGCAAAGCAAGCAAACAGTAGTTTGTCATTTTAAAAACAATCCTGCAGTGCAATGGATTCACACTTTGTTTTGGATAAATCATTTAACTTTCACATGCATTAGTGAAAATATCAAACCACATTTAAAAGAAATGGTTTAGCTAAATTCAGCTGTTCTTTGACTATGTGGGGAGGCAAGAAAGAGGGCCAAGAAAACCTATGCTGTAATCCTGTAAATAAATATAATTTTTTTTAACAAAGCTGAGATGAAATTTCATTGACAAAAATTGCTGTATTTGACAGTTTATTTAAAAAAATCAAACCTGACATGACTCATCTCTGAATCTGAGGTCTTAGTAAACTTGAGCAAGCTTTTTAAGAGCTCAGACTTCTTCACTTATGGGTCCAAATTAATCT
>NW_009189309.1:0-25547 GCF_000690835.1 Fulmarus glacialis | reverse complement strand
TTTTTGTTTTTTTTTTTTTTTTTTTTTTAAGAAATCAAGATAAATTTCTTTAGTGTGTTTTGTTTGTTTGCTTTGCATTCAGCTGAAACCAGAGAGCAGTCCTGTCTCTCTTGGCATTTGAAAAGTTTGGTCCCAGTCTGTGCTTGAAATTTTGGGTTCTTCAAAACCAAATGCAAGGGACATAAAATGAAAGGCATATGTAAATAGGAGAAAACATGAAGTTCAAAGAAACAGAAGTAGGATTGCTTAGGGCTGTGAAGTGGTGAAGTGTACAGTCCCCCTTTCTCCTTTTTTTTTTTTGTTTGTTTTCTTTGTTTGTGGGTGTGTGGTTTTGTTTTTTTTTTTTTAAAGAACATGTGTCACTTCTTCCCCAAAGAAAATAAATTTTGATATAATTTCAAACACCTCGTCCTTGGAGACAATACTTACCGAAGAATTTGTTAAACAACTTGCTTTCTGAAAATACAAAAAATCTGATGTTATTTTACAGTTGATTCAATCTTATGCAGTGTATGAGATTTCCATCTCTTCTGGAAAACTGACATACGTAATATAAGTGTGTGTTGTATTGCTATAAACTTTTCTAGTGTAAGTGATGAAATGGAGAAAAGTATATTCTGGAAACCAATTCAGGAAGCTTCTTCAGCACATATGATTTTCTGTGCTTGAACAATGAAAGAAAGAGTGATTTAGCAAACTATTGTCATATTGACTTTAAATCAGCTGCTCCAGGTACTTAATGCCATGACCCTATTTGCATAATCTTATGAACTTTCTTCACTGATTAAAGTTACTCATGCTTTCAAATACAATACCAACTTTGGGCCTTGTTTCAGGTTCATTTCTATAATGTGCTGGTCCAAGATTCATCTCTCTTGGTTTCTGTTGTCATCCAGTGTGGTGGAGACAGTCCTGGGCTTTTCAGGATGAGCCTTTAATGAGCAAGGAAACACTAGCACTGTCAAAACAGTCATAGAATAGTCCTCACTAGAATGGGAGAAGAACTCTTCATCCAGCTATTTCTAACAAGAGTTGAGATACATTTAGCAAGTAAAGTGAGTGGAAGATTTTTGGTGCAGGATTCCTGAGCTCTCACCTGACATTGATAGAAGGAGATAAGTAATAGCTCTTAACTGAAAAGTAATTTAGCATCTTTCCCTGGAGTAAAAGGGTGTTAACTACATTCACCAGAAAGACTGCAAAAGGCACTACTTAATAATAAGAAATTGATTTTGCAGAAATGCAAAATCTCTTTTACAATGACTTTAAGATACTTATTGACGCAGCAGGAAGAAGTTGGCTTGATATGCAGAGGGCAAACACAATGCCAACATCACTTACTTACTTGTTAATGAAACACTTGTTCAGAACGAGACTCGAGTTCTTAAAGGCTTTGTTCTGGCTGAGCAAGGTGGATTTCACATTTAGTTTCCGATACGCAGGCCTCATTCACACTTCTGTGCCTCAGTATATAAACGTAGCATCAGATCTGGACTAGTGTCAGGGAGTCATTTGCTCTACCCAACACAAAACAACTAAATCTGTTGTCTTGGCTCTCCCTGTTGGTAGTGGAGATCCACCTGTCCAGGGCACCTCACTTAGATTACTTCTGCAATAATGAGTGGATGAATCTTGGGAGACTGCATGGGTATCTTGGCCAAGTTAGGCACCTCACATAAAATGTTAGGTGATGTGAATATGCATCTTAATGGTTCATCATTAATATAATAAACATACAACTTCCTGGCACTGTAGGGGTTTTGTGCAATATGATAAAATAGAGCTAGCTGCTGGGTTTGGGCCCAGGGATAATTGATACCTGTGAATCATAACTAAATTTTATAGCTAATTTCTTTGGTCAGGTCATTCAGCATAACATCTAAGACTGAGGAGACCAGGAAAAAGTATTCTGAAAAATGAGTATGACAAAGAACTAGATACAAATTCATTAAACTCTTTCAAAAATTCTACGTTTAATTTGCCCTAATGTAGAAATAGCATTTAAATTCATTGCTTCTAAATATTTCATATGCTTCTAATAACCTAATCTACAAATACATACTGTGCAGTGCTACTTCTCTCACCCAGATACATTCACAGAAATGGGCGCCTGTTCTTTTTATTTTGGTCCTTCCTATTTTTATAGCATATGCTGTTATCTTCTTTTCCTAAAGCAAAACTGCTGTCCCTGTTCTAGGGACATTGTTGCAAACTTTTTATTTAAATTGAAACATATTTATTTTTTTAAACTATAATATATTCATCATTTGCACTCACATCTCGTCCTCTGTGTCCAGTTAGCTTCACGTTGTGGTGGTCTCCATAGATTCTGCTAGATGAAGAAGGATCTGGCCTCATTCTGATCTGCTCCAAAGACCACCAAAATCATAGGGGAAAGCTGCCAGTGACAGTCTTTGGATCCGTCTCTTTGACTGAAGATTTTTTTTTTTTCATTATGTCAAATATTTTTTCTGATCAGTAAAATATTCTGATCTCCACTTCCTCCACTGTTTGGGATCTCAGAATCTGAAAATTATTTAAACCTTTGAAGACTTTCTTCTTCTCTATTGGTACTGTTTATTGCAGAATTCTTTTTGTTCTCATTAAAATGAGTCCTTTTTAACATTGTTTAGTGTGCTATAATAGTAAATTAAACCTCTTTATCTTCTAGACCTTTGGTAATGTTATTTTCAAACTTCTGGGGCTTTTACATGGTCCTTAATGATGAAATTTGAAAGCAAATGCTTATTGATCAGCATCAAATGTGTGCCCCTTGGCATTCTCTCTGTCAAGCTTCACCTGCCAAAACCCATGTGAAGCTTCTAGTTTGGGAATTCAGCAGCCATCTTTATTCTACTCTAATGAGGAAAAATATAGTCATTAGGGTGGCTATTGTTTTTAATTTTTAAACTGAATGTTGAAGGGATTATTGTTGCAGTATTATTCTTTCTGACAGAACCCACTGTTTAACTGGTTAATTGTTTCTTAGCTTTCATTTTTATTGATACAAATTGCTTTAAAAATTCAAACAAAAGGTTGGTTGCAAATCTTCTATTAATGCTGTTTAAGTCTGCATGTAATGCAGACATAGCATTATTTAAAATTTTAAGTTTGACTTTGTGTTTTCAGACTTGTGTCCTAAAATACTTGGGTTTGTACTAAGTGGTTTACCAAAACAATGGAAATTAATGGGCGTTTTTAGGAAATTTAGGCAATTTACAGAAAAAACCTGTACCTTGGAAGAACTGACCATTTGTGATTTAGTTCCTTTCAGCATGCATGTATGTACCTTATCTAAAACTGGATGTAGCTGAAACTTTTTGATCTGCTGAATAGCTCCCCAGTTGAAGAATTGTTTCTTACAGCTATCAACAACATGCATGCATTATGTTCAATGAAAAATATATTAGCTTTATTTAAATAATATTGTAACTTAATGTACCATAACTATAACATAACTTACTGTCATTAAAATACAATTTTGCTAGGGTATCACTGGTACTGCAAATCTAATTTTTTTTAAAGACACTCTTCTAGTATAAACATTTGATGTTTGTTTTAATTCCCATTCCAAAGTAAGCCAAAGATATAGTTATCTTTTGGAAATCTAAATGGGGAGCAAAGCACATATAGAAAATCCTGTATCCTCTATTTTTACTTACTTATTAAGAAAATAGAAATTTGACTGTCTTCACAGTAGTCTTTCAGCAGTGGAGAAAAGCCCTACATAGCCCATCAGCAGGCCTGACCAGATTCATTGTGATTGAGTTGAGATGAAAGGGTATTATCTGGAGTAATTCTATGGACCTAGTTTTGCTTTACAAATGTTAATGTTTGTCTGCTTTGGAAATGGACTGGTATTACTCTGTAGCTGCAGTTATAGCCTTAATGCTGTTGTGTGGGCAATTCAGTCTGGAAGAGTTTGTAGCATCTTGCCAAATGGGCTTAATTTAATATCTGCTGATTTAAGAATAAGAATGTTGCTATAGAGACCGAGTTTTACACTAATATAGTCTATAAGAGCAATTATACCAATAGATTACAATAACATTACATTTTTCTAAGAAAATCCTTAGTTTATGCAAGAACCCACTTCTGATAAAGACATCTCACACATTTTCCGTGTAAATGTCTATTCTAAAAGCCAGTTTTTGCAGTCATCAATAACTCACAGGTCTCTACATATTCTGGAGACTAACTAAGGATCTGTTATGACCAGACAGGAATCCACTTACTTGTTGTATTCAATCTTTTATTTCAATGTCCTTCAGGTCTGGGGGAGTGGGAGGGGGAATTCTTTTCAGAATCTCATGATAAAACATGATAAAATTTCCAAAGTTACCCATTAAAAAAAAAAAATTGAATTCTTAAATTGCGTACTTATTATGACCCTGCTAAAAATAGGTGTTTCTGTATGTCTTGTGAAGAACTTGCATAATACCATCAACTTTTTTCTTTATTTGCTGTTCCCTATTTGTTTGACGGTTTTTCATTTTTTTCCTCTTTGACTCCTGTTGAAAGTTAAACTTTTGCTTTTGGCCCTGTATTGTACCACTGCTTAAAATGTTTGACTAGTTGCTACAACCCCATTAACAATATTTCCTTGTGGTTTTTCACCTGCATGTTTGTACCCAGTTGTCTCACAAACTGTATGCTTTTCTAGGTAAAAAGAAGAGTCTTGCTTGAAAACTGACCAGTAAAATGAGTGTGTAGTCTCTCATTCAGACTTATAAGGACTTCTACAATACATATATATCAGTTATAAATGTTGTATGTAATTGAGAGAAACAAAAAATAGAAACATTCCAAAAACTCTTAAAAAATTACACAGTCATGGAAATAACAAAGGCTTTGAACACCTAGCAATGAACATAGGTGGATGGGGATGGTCTCTACTTTGGGAATAGAGAAGGACGAAGTATCTGTCCAAATTCATCGTGTATAAAAGGGTATAGAAGCCTTATTTAGCCTGAGGTTGGCTACCAGTGCCTCCCTGCAGCAACCAGTGATATGATATATAATGTATGAACCACAAGTAGACTCATTTAGGCATGGTTCTAATTTGTGTCTAAAATCACAATTTAATTCCAAAGAAACTCATGTTTCTGGGCAAATATCAGGGCAAGTCCAGGATTTTTACTTTCAGCTGACAAATTTTATGTGGAGTTTTTGGATTTTTTTTGTATGTTATATATCCTAAAATAGATGTAAAATTTTTGTATGAGCCTTCACACTTCCTCCTTTCTCTTTATGTATTAGCAAAAGTGTACATGGCTGACTATACTCAGTATTGAGCCCCAGCAGTGTGAAATTTATATTCAGCCTTTGTCTCTTCAAACTAAACTGTATTCTAGAATGCAGTGGCTTTGGCTTCCAGACAGCAATTGTTTCCAGGCAGGAATTTACAGCATTGCAATGTAGTTCAGGGTAGAATCAATGTAGGGTGGTTTTAACTCTGTTGTGCTTGTTACTCATTGAATATGGCGATGCATTTATTACAGCAGGACTCCTTTAATCCTGAACATCAGCAACCTGTAGCATCTCCCCCTTTCACTAAGATTGTATTTTATTGGCAAACTTGATAATATTGCAAAGAGCACAGTCATTTATGATTATTCAGACATGTAAAAGATGATCTGTTTTTTGTTTTAAGTCATATATTCTTATTTTGTGGGACAAATAAAATTATTCTGTTAAGTTGGTGAGAGTGTGAAATCCACATTTAGCAATAAAGCATATATGCCCATATACTTATTAGCCCCAGGTGTTTGGCATTTCTTAATTAAGATGTGGCAAGGGTTTTCAGTGTATCCAAATACTTTATTATGTGGAGCATATTTTCATTCAGCCAGGAAGCGGTCTCATTTAACTCTGTTCTGAGCAGAAGTAACTCCAAATTTCAGTAGCACTGACTTGTTTATCCTGGGATGGAAGGATTCAGAAGGAAACAAAGAACAGTGAGGTGAATGTGGCTTGCCTGCTGAGGAAAAGATATAATTTCTTTAGTTATCTTCTTAGCTGCGTGACTTCAGAATTTGTGCTTACATAATACAGAAGTATTCCTGAATGATTTCCAGGATGTCGTCTATCTGGACCTCTGTAAGGCCTTTGACACGATCCCCCACAACATCCTTCTCTCTAAAGTGGAAAGATATGCATTTGATGGATGGACTGTCTGGTGGATGAGGAATTAGATGGATGGTTGCATCCAGAGGGTAGTGGTCAATGGCTCAATGCCTAGATGGAGATCGATGACGAGTGGTGTCCCGCAGGCATCCGTATTGGGACCAGTACTGTTTAATATCTTCATCAATGCAATAGACAGTGGGATCGAGTGCACCTTCAGCAAGTTTGCAGACGACACCAAGCTGAGTGGTGTGGTCGACATGCCTGAGGGATGGGATGCCATCCAGAGGGACCTGGACAAGCTCGAGAAGTGGGCCTGTGTGAATCTCATGAGGTTCAACAAGGCCAAGTGCAAGGTCCCCCACCTGGGCGGGGGCAACCCCCGGTATCAGTACAGACTGGGGGATGAAGGGATTGAGAGCAGCCTTGGGGGTACTCGTGGGTGAAAAGCTGGACATGAGCCGGCAATGTGCGCTCGCAGCCCAGAAGGCCAACCGTATCCTGGGCTGCGTCAAAAGAAGCGTGGCCAGCAGGTCGAGGGAGGGGATTCTGCCCCTCTCCTCTGCTCTGGTGAGACCCCACCTGGAGTACTGCGTCCAGCTCTGGAGCCTTCAGCACAGGAAAGACATGGACCTGTTGGAGCAGGTCCAGAGGAGGGCCACGAAAATGATCACGGGGAATGAAGAAAAGCTGAAAGAGTTGGGGTTATTCAGCCTGGAGAAGAGAAGGCTTTCGGGAGACCTTGTTGCAGCCTTTTGGCACTTAAAAGGAGCTTTTAAGAAAGAGGGAGACAGACTTTTTAGCAGGGCCTGTTGCGACAGGACAAGGGGGAATGGTTTTAAGCTAAAAGAGGGTAGATTTAGACTAGATATAAGGAAGACATTTTTTACGCTGAGGGTGGTGAAAGACAGGGACAGGTTGCCCAGAGAGGTGATAGATGACCCATCCCTGGAAACATTGGAGGTCAGGTTGGCCGAGGCTCTGAGCAACCTGATCTAGTTGAAGATGTCCCTGCCCATGGCAGGGGGGGTGGACTAGATGAACTTTAAAGGTCCCTTCCAATCCAAACTATTCTATGATTCTATGTTATCCAAGAAAAGTTAGAGCTTTTATGTAAAGGACCTCACAAAAAGGCTTAACTTGGTCATCCTTAGCTGTCCACAGGAAACTCTTTCATTGCAAGATCAAAACCAGATTTAGGTGGGAAGTTGTAGTCGTAATTTTGATGATGGGTTCGGAGTTTGTTTCCCCACCCCCTTCAAATTCTTGTTCAGTTTCAGTGGAAAAAAGATTAGCTGTATCAGGTTACCTCAGTGGATTCACTAAGGAGAAAATCATTATTAAAAGTTAACATGGGAGTACATGAGAAAGATGTAGAAGTATGTGCATCAATCCTCACAAAGGATACAGAAAATACCAAAGAACACCATTTTGGGACATCATCCAAATTTAAACTTAACTGCTTGGTTTGAATCCATCAATATGGTTAGAGCATCAAAAGATATGTTTGATAAATACAGACACAAAACTGAAGGCAATTGTTATGCCTGAGCAGGAACAGTAAATTACTTATTCAAATCTTGTAATTAATGTAGTTACAGGGGAAAAAAACCCACCCAAACAAAAAAGCACTGCCTATCATACTACATGCTGTTTAAAGTGGATTGAATTAATGGAGATATCTATTTATATGGTCTGATTCCACACACACACCCCTTATTTGAGAGGTGTGAAATCTCATTAGGTGTCTCCGATAGATACATAAGGTATCCCAAGTGGCTTATAAAGTAGTTGGAGTTATTTGTCAGTCAACCTGTTCCTGAACCATTATTCTGAACCTGTCAGAGGTTGTAGCTTAAATCTTTAGAAAGTGTCTTCTATGAAAGATTAAGTTATATTTGTGTTAGTGCCGTGCCACAACTGTTCAAAATATTTTGATGCATGCGATAATTTTTACTTTATTTCACTTGCCAATATTCATATACACAACATCTGTTCTAAAGAGTTTGCCCTTCCATTGCAAAAGAAAACTTATTTCCAGGTATCCCATAGGCCTTCATTCATTTGTGTGTCGTGTAAACATTACATCTGTGGTCACATAAGATTTGATTCATAGTCTATAATAATTATAATGTCAGTAGTAATAGATAAGGTATAGAATTTGATAATTTAAGGTTGTGTCACTCTTGTTTAGAGATTAGTATTACTTGTTGGTTAGATTAATGCATATTGGACTTGTTCACAGGGTATTTCCTGAAGCCTGAATCCCATGAAATCAAAGCAATGTTTTGTCTAGATAACTGTCAAAGGTTATCGGCCTGTGGCCTAGCATACCAGCTACAAACAACATAACTCCATTTGGTCTTGTTTTCATTGACTCTTATAGGAGATTTGCCTTCGGTGTCATTGTGAAAAGCTCTGGGTTCTTGGAAATCTTGGTAGTTTCTAATTAAAAACAAATAGAATAAAAATATCTTTATTCAATATGCTGTATTTTCTTTCAATTAACAATATTCTTTAGATTTTCAGCATGTTACTTAAAAAGATGTTTATAATATCTCATGCTATGGCTCTAGTTAATCACATACTTGCTGCACTGCCTCTTTCTACAATAAAGAACCTTCAGAATAGTCTAGCAGTTAAAGCTTAGGGTAAATGACACTGTAGATGGCACGAACTCTATGGGACATAATCACTTCCTGCATATGTACAAACTTGATACAGAACAGGTTTTTTTCTTCTGTCTAAGGGCAACTGGAGACTGTTATGTTTATTTATTTATCTGCAAAAGAACACTCACCTAATCCACTCAAAATGCCATGTTTATGCTGGAGTGACTTGAAAAAAAAATCCTCAGAACTCCCCAAAGAATCTCTAGTAACTTAATTGTATGTCAAGGACTGATTTAAAAACTCAAGAATTTCCTTTTGATCTGTTCACAAAATCTTTCACTGTAAGCATTTCAGTCCACTCCCCTCTGAAAGTAATATTTTTCAAAAGGATATCTCAGTGCTCTCTTAATAAAAGAACATTTATCATTCCCAAAGTAGATCTATTTACTCTAAGCCACACTGTAAAATGATTCAATGACACTGCTAATGCCCTGTTGATCTAGGTGACAAAACTCTCCATTCTCCATAATGCTCCTTTGTTTTCAATGTAGATCACCTGTTTCACAGATTACTGGGATGGCTACATAAGCTATTAATACTTCAACAAGATTAGATGGCTCATATCTCAAGAAATGTACAAAATCTGCATGTGAATAAAACAAAGATAAAGAGTTCATAAGTGAAAGTGAATTCGGAAGGGCTGGGGGGGGCAAAGAAAAAGAAAGCTTCTCTACTCTGAGGAACTAGCCATCTATTAGAAGGCGACAAAACAAAATGCATAGATGAGAAATTGACATTCATGCACTACGGTGCCTAAGGAATTTTAGTAAATGCTTCTTAAACAATAAACCATTGCATGCAATACTTGTTTCTTACTGGAGTGTTGAGAGCAACTACATTTCAGGCTGTCTGGATGTAAATTACTATGTGGTGATGATGAAGGCTTTTCTTTGGGTTACCACTACCGTTCAACATGTAGGAAAAGAGCTTTTCACATATTTTGTGGGCCCCAAGTTCAGTTCTATCTTTGATAAGACCTGTGGTGTAACATGAACTACTCATGAGAGCTACTTCCAGGGGAAAAAAAACCTCTGAAACTTGAGATTTTTTTTCTTTATTTGATTTTTTTTTTTTTTTTTAATCTTTTCCCTTGAACCTGTGCTGATGATACTAGCAGCAATGGAATTCTGAACTAGTGGGTTTATCGCATTGCCTTTAACTCAGCTTAGTTCAGGTCAAATTGGCATCTAAGTTTCAAGTTGGCAAATCACATAACGATTTTATGAGGTGTCATAAATGTCTATTTCTGTTATGAACTGACTGTTTAGCGGGTGTTTATTTCTCCTAATTTTTCCCAAGTGAGTAAATTAAAAGTCACAAGGATGATAGCAGTGTCCATAAGTTACGGTTGCGAAGATGATACGCATGACATTTCTATTCTGCTTTTCAGTGGTCTTACATGCTTGGAAGAAGAGACAGCAAGGCTGTGGGGTTGCAGAATAGAACACAGTGTGGCTACCGGCTGGATTTTTAGTGTTAAACTTGGCCTTTACTTCTGTGGTAGAGCAACTGTCTCCATTTGTAGAGATTTAGCACTCTGCTGCTTCATCTCTTGAGATATCAGGTAACCCCCAATGCTATTTACTAAAGCATACAGATGGCTCCCAGAGACATCTGCAGGAAATACATGTCTGACTCTAGAGGAAATTTGACTTAACTCAGGAGGAGAATTCTCTGACTGTATAAATTAAGGTTTCACAAAGTGGGTTAAATTTTAATTTAAAAGCAAACCAATTAAGAGACCTTAGAGGCCCTGGCAATACAAATGATGAGATTAGCACCTAAAGTCTGTATTGCTGTCTATGTCTATTTCAAAATCTTTTATGCAAAGTATTCCTGTTTTGTTGTGGTTCACAGGCTCATCTACTTGGGATTCAACCCAGAACGTTGTTTAAAGCTTAAATTTTCCTGAAATGAGAAGGATGAGGGAGTGCCCTGTGCATTGTCACTTTGAGCCCATACATCTTTTTTTTCATACACTGGGTATTACACTGAAGTACTTATTCTTACATTACCGTACATAGTGCTCCCTGAGTATCTTTCCAGTAACTTCTTCCATAAAACATTGCAACTAATGCATTATGCTTCCGACTGTTGATTATGGGTGATGTTAGGACATGTCCCTTTGGGTTGTGCATAGCACTTTAATTTTTACATGAATTGGCTTTGCACAGAACATCTACATTTCTAGGCAATCTATGCGTCTGTGCGGATAACTGCCATGTTGTGAAGGAGAGTTCATGTTTCAGCTTTTACTCTGAAATACTCCTTGTGGGTGTATATGCACACATGAGCACATACTCCTTGCTATCTTAGAGAATGTTCAGCAGAGTAGAAGAGAACAAGAACAATTTGTAGATATCCTATGGGAAGGAAATGTGGACTATAACCTGAAGAGGCATGAGAAATTCAGGACAAATCTGATTTTGGCCTTTCTGTTTCTTCCACTGTCCAGCCAATTTCTTGTGTCTCTTAGTTCTTCTATTCCTGTTTTTGTTGCTTTTTGCTCTTACACTCCTCAGGAAAAAGACGTCTCTCGCAGCCAATGCATTTTGCCAGCCTGATACCAGGGGAATAAAAGATGAGCATCAAAAGCTGTGACTTGCTGGAGGTGTCAGCTGGAGTGACGTCTGGCTGGGAGAGGGTGTCTTCCAGCTATTCAGTGGGAGCCAAACTGTGCATTCATCTTGGCAGTGACACCAGCATCTTTGGCAGAGAAATGCTCTCTCTCTTCCTTAGAGACGGCTAGGTGTGCCAGTTGTGCAAGGCAGCTGTGGGTAGCTGGGTTTTGGAAGACAAGCTTGTGCAAGGGAATCCCGGTCTCTACAGTCTCCGTCTACACAGAGGATGTGCAAATGAAGACCAGGGGAGCACTTGGTGTGCAAGGACAGTGTTGCATTTCTGCCTTGATGCAAGAAGCTTGCTAGGCAATGAGGAATAAAAAACAGATTGGTTTAGGACGGATGGATGGATGCAGACAAGGAAGAACTGTGTAATGTCTGGGAGGCTTGCAATGGAGGGTATGGATTTTTACACTTGAGAGACCCAGGGGAGCATCTTAAGGTTGTTATAAAAAAAACTTTAATGGCAATTCAGGAATTGGGTGCATATGTACGAAACAAGAGGGCAGCATAAGCAAAAGGGAAGGATATGTTATTAGAAAAAAGGTGTTGGGAAAGGAGAGGGGACAGCGATTTAAAATGGTTTAGCATACCTGATATTTAACATGCCATACATGTAAATGTGTCATGACTAGTTTGGAGCCTGTGTGGAGGAAGGGATGTGGAGGCATCCTTTTCTTCTTCCACATACCTTTGTATCTACTTTTGTATCCTTAATAACTATGTTAATATCCCAGACCCTTTTAGAAGTTGTGTAAGTGTAATGTTTGCAGGTTTGACAACTTGGATGAAAACAACCTATAAATCACTTCTGCTACCAAAAGCAAAGTAGCTTTGATCATTTGGAAATACAAGTTGAGGTGGTGCTCCAGATGCTTGCTGAAGCCTATTTCTTTGTCAGACCAGCTCTAAAAGCATTACCTTCTAAGTTGGGCCAGGTGATCAGATGTGCTAGAGGTCATCCTAGCTCATTGGTTTCTTGCATGCTATTTTGTGGATCCAGTGAGCTATTTAGGCTTGATTTGGATCTTTATGGTGGGGTGCTGTGATAAAGTGGGCTCTGTGCTCCTTCAGATAGGATTTCGTAAGTTAAAAAGCTATGCAGATTGTTAGCTTGGTTTCTGGAGAAGGGGAAGAATTGAGAATAAGTTTAGCACATAAAATACTGTAAATAGTTCTTATTTGTAATAGACTGCTGTGAAACAGTCTTTATTTAGACTGTGTTATTACAGCTGATCTGAGGTAAATATCGCAAATATTTTATTTTCTCTCAGTGGACCAAAACCAAATTGTGAAAAGAATAAAACTTTATTGCTTTATCTTGAGAAACACTTAAAGCACTGAAATAAAAGTGGGGAGGAATACAGGCCTCATATTTTTAGTGTACTTAACGATACTTTATCTGAAAGGCAAAAGAATGACCTTTTGATACCTTTTAAGATTTGCGCTTGGAGCAAGCAGGTTTTGTGTCTCTGAAGAAGAGAAGTATTGTAGAACAAAAGGAAGTAAAAATACTGTATGTATTTTATCAGTCTTTCATATCTGCAAGTTGATTTTTTTCCTGGCATGAAGGTCATTGACAGTGAGAGACAGAGATAACCACAGGCAACAAAGAGTTAAGCAGAACATACAACTATTTAAACATCCAAGGGGCAGCAAGCGGAGGAGGCAGAGGGATGAAAGCACTAACGAAGGTTTTTAAAAGTTGTTTTCTTTGTTCCTCCTTTATCTTGCAATTCTACTCATATATGAGAGGAGCACTAGGGATAAGGGGGATAGAGTGAAAAGCAGGAAAGAGAGGAGGAAAATGCATGTGGTGTTCTGCATCAGGAATACAGCATGGTGCCCTGTGCCTTGCCTCAGGAAGGAAAAAAGGGTACCAGAGGAGCTGTCACCCTGGAAGTGGCTTCTGTGGATGCTCAGAGCTTTTAATAGCAGGGGCTCAAGTACTTGGGGGGATGGAGCCAAGTATTCGAATTGTGTGATGTGTATATGGTGCAGCTTTCTGTCTTGAGCAATCCTAATTAAATAGATGTAGCAGGAGGTCTACAAATCTGTGGTTTCCCTTGATTTTCTGCTTACCAAAATGGATTTGTCTTGCTTTGAATAACTGACAATAGCTGCTAGGCCAAGCATTACAGTTCTCAGTACCCCCCCAAATTCCTGAGTAAGAAATATTGGCAACATTTGAAAACGGTTTTGTTTCGTGGAATATGTTTCTGGAATATAAAAAATATTAGGGAAGGTGGCCAAGTGTGTGTGGGTTGTTTTGGTGTTTTGTTTTGTTTTTTTTTTTTTTCCCCTCTCTTACAGTATGTCTGTTACAGGTGCAACAACTTGCAGATGTGAAAAGACCCTTTTGAATTAATGACTTTTCTTATGATTCTCCGAGTATATAACCTCTTGCCTTATCATGAATGCTCATGTGTATTGTAATTGAAAAATTGAATGTATTTCCAGCAGTCCAAAAGAGAAATGAAATTCTCAAGTAGAGCTACCACTGTACATACCAAGGCTGCTAGTTTTTGATGGTATTGAAACTGAGTTTTCGACCTCATTGTTCAAACCATGAAGTGCTATTCATACAGGTATATTTAACCCAATTTACATTAGGCAGCTTCACAGCTGGATAAGTACAAATAACAACTGTGACTTACTTATTGTTACCCTTTCTAACTGCTTTCTTTAAAATGTTTTACTGTGTTCGAAACAAATCTTTGCAGTTTAAGAATACAAAGTAATAATTGTCATCTGATACAATAATTAATTAATTATTACCTACTAGGTACTTATGAGATACTGGATAATGATTAACATGCTTGCCACCTTCCTGATGAGTCTGATTAGTCTGGCAGTCATCAGTCAGAGGAGGGAGATTGGTCTCCATTATCCCTGGGACAGGCTGAATATCACTGCTGCTGAGGAGCAGTTTTCCCATTACCTGCTTTTTTCCTTAGCATTTTGTACCATTTCTGTTAGGTTTTCCTCTTGAATCCTTGAGCTACTGACTACCTCTGTCTCAACACTCTTGCACCTGTCTTTAATTTTACCTTTCTTACCTGATGTGGCTTTACTCTTATTTGTTTTCTCACCACTCTTGCTTGCAACTTAGAGGCTTTTCACAAAAGTTTGAACCAAGGTTGCGCAGCTGTGCTGCATTGAAACTAGTCCTTGGATCACAGAGGCTGGAGTGACTGGGAGGAGAGTTGCATTACCTTCTGCAAGACTGGGGCCAGGTGTCCTGTTGTTGTTGTAACTGAGTGATGGTGGGCTACTGCGTGCTCTCTGCCTTGATATGTCAAGATACCTGGATGCATGCTTCTTTCCTGTCAGTCCGGCGATCACCTCACTGTTACAAGTGTGTACGTTCAACTACGTCAGCTCACTTGGTGGAGGGGTCAGGGACAACTATACCTGTATTCATGCTAGATTATTAGGGTGAAGTGGTAACTTGAAAGGGAAGCAGTGGTGAGTCGATAAGTGGAAACAGTCATGTTTGAACCCTGCTAAACCACAGCCAGAACAACACTGAAGCCTTGCCTCAGCTAGTGTTTATTACCTTTCCCATTTCCTTACCTATTTTTACTCTCCCAAATATTGCTGAAAGGATTTCTTTTGTAGAACTGTCATGACATAATTTAAAAATATTCTTGTATGCATTGTCTTTTAAATAATCGTGTGATTTGAAGAGGTTATTCCAGTAAATTTGATTAAAATTTCAAATGTATTTTTATATAGCCAGTATCTGCAATGTGCCTAAAAGGTGATTTGAGGAGAGAATCTTATTTTATCTCATTTTTGTCTGCAGTTGTAAAGCCTGTTAGAAGTTTGTCCTGGAGGTGTGAGAAACTCTTTTGGTCTGGAAGATGTCTATGCTTATGTAGGAAAAAAAAAATCTAAACAGAAATTTTGGCTGGTAAAGATCGCCCACTTGTACCTAGCCTTGCTCACCTAATCCACAGTAATTGCACCGTTCTGTGTAGGCTTGCTGATGTCAGTGAGAAATCATGAAATTGTTCCCCTCATCTTGTTTCTTCAGAAGTATTTGCATTTCATTTTTTAATCACAGTTGCTAGCTTGAGCTTTGAACAGGAAAAAAAGGACACACTTGGTTTGATGCTAGGAATAATTTTGCTCTCAAATCCAAACAAAACCTCTTGAGAAAGTGCATGATAACACATCTGTGAGCTAATCAGCATCAGGTTGACCGGACTGGCCTTGCCTTACCTCCCTGATGAGTTCCTTGATTAAAAGTTACTAATGTAATGAATAATGTAGACTCTTTTAAGACCTCACTCTACATGCACCTAAATATCCGTAATATTTGGAATTGAAAATAGTCGGTGGGCTAACCTAGATGCAGACTTCTGTGGGATGTGCTGTAGAGTTGCTGTGCCGTGGGTGGAATGTAAAATAGAGAATTACTTGTGTTTTAGGGAATCGCAGCTCTGGTTGTGATTCACTGTGTGCTAGAGTTAAGGTGCCACTTGTGGGTCCCCTACTAAGGGGTTGAAAAAATTTATTTTTTCTCGAGACTGGAGAAAAGAATTCTTCCTTTTATAATTTTCCTAGGAAAGGGAGAACATCAGTAAAACAGTTAATACCAATGAATTCGGGAGACTATGCAAGACTGATCTAGCTGTGCTCTGATAGGAGGAGAGCTACAGAACTTGTGCATTTTTGCTTTTCTCATTTGCTTCTCCCAGCCTCTCCATTACATAAATCTGATTGTTATACTCTGTAAATGAACAAGAAGTCTAAAACATGTGCAGCTGTTGTATGGAGAAGAATGTACAGAGGAATGACAAAGATTCCCAGGGCTGCTGGATCCAATATTGAAAACATTTTTGGCACTGGTTGCTGTATGAGCCCAGTTGTGAGATGTGGGGGCTGTGTCCTACGTATCGGAGCCTTTCTCCATGCTCAGACGGCAAACACACAGCTTTGCTTCTCCTCTCTGTGGGGAGCAAGTTTGTTGCTCTGATCAGGTAATGCGTGGAGCTGGCTATTGATTTTTCCATTTAGTGAAAGATTATGTGCGGAGAGGATAGGCTTTTGGACCTCCATTGACGCAAAAAAGGTAGATCCATACAAAGTGTGAACTGTCTTAATAAAGTTAAAGATTTCGATACTGAAATTAAGGACTACTTGCAGTTGTTGAACTTCTTTTGAGCTCTGCATTGTTTTCATTAATTGAAAGACTTCTTTACTTAACAAAGAAGAAAGTAGATGAGCTAGCAACCAATGTATTGGAAAACCCCACTTCTTTATAACTCATGAATGCTTTTCCACACATTATAAATTCTGAAAGACTATTCTCACCCTATTAATTAGGTAAAGAAAATAACTAAACAAGTTAATGATTTTTCTTTAAAAATAGCAGCTTTGTCTTAGGTGCTTTCTCCATGCAATATTGATTTATGGGCTAAGAATGACATCTATAGTATTATTACCTGTTTTAAAAAAATTGGCATCAGGAAAATTAAAAACAAGCCAACAATTCAGATCATAGTACAACTAAAGTATAATATGCATCAAAGGACATGCTTAGCAAATGGTATACACTCAGCTGAAAGGACTCTCTTGGTAATGAAAAGTAAATTGAGACTGCAAGACCTGGATCCAGACTTAATAAGAATAACCTGTTGATTTAATGGTTATGAAAATAATATTAAAGGTAAGGTAAAGGTAATACTTAGTGGATTTTTTTCCCAGTAGAACTGTAATATAAAGCAAATGCGAGTGCCTCAGAGGACATAGGAAAAGTCAGTCTTTTGGAAGCAGTAGAGGAAAGAGAGTTTTCTGTTGCTGTTCTTTTTCCTCATGTGTCATCCTCAATGCATATTTTGCATCACTTCTACAGGTACAATGAAATGTTTATTCTTTGTTAATGAAGGATTTCTACCATGAAAGTATATAGCCCCAATTCATCACCAGCTAGACTTGGTGCAGAACTGACAGAGATTTTTGACCTTGTTGAAAAATAAGTGCTGCCAGTGTTCTGTCATGCAAATGACTGTTGCTGGGTTTTCAGATGTCAGTTCCATAATTTATTATTGAATTTTACTAAAAAAAATCACTTCTGCCAAAGTCTTTGCTAAATCAGAGAAATAGGAAAGGAATAGAACAATATCCAAGGGCATGTTCTCTTTAATGGTTGTGACAGTTATTCTTCTTGCAGATTCATAGAATAGCATTTGTTTGAGTTCAGATATGAAAATAAAGCATACACAGACCTATTGTGTGTCCATAGAGAATTTCAGCTGCATTGTCACACAAATAGTTGCTGCTTTCAGAGACACGACAACAAAAAATATTTAGTACTGGTGTTTTGTGATCTGAATGTATTACCTGACTATCTAGCATCACCTTGCCAGGGACTTTATGCTCTACCTGCTCTTAGAAATGACATCAGTGGATGTGCCCAGGTAAGAGTCTAAAGAAATCACATGGGCACCCCTTCAAAAATTCTGCACTTCTGCAACGAGGAGAGAATTTCAGTCAGTAAGTGCAAAGATTGATGACTTAGTTTAGCTGTGTTTGTGGAGTCTCTGAATTGCAAGTGCTGATTTGGAAGGATTTTAACTTCTTCACTCTTGGCTTTCTATGTCTTATCCACTACATAATACAGTGCTTTTGTAACTTTTATTAACAGATGCTAAGGGTAAGAGTTAAGAAAAGGAACTAATTATTTGTGTGTGTTTGTTTTCATGATTGGTTTCTGGTTTTGGGTTTTGGTTTTTTTTTTATTGGAGGGGAGTGTTCTAAAGATTTATTCTGCAACACTTTCTAAAATGTCTTTTTGTTTGTTTGAATTACTGTTTATCTGAAATGCAAACATTAGAATCAGACTTTGGTGAGTTGCTCAGTGCTTACAAATGATTAGCAGAACTCTTCGGAAGCACAGTGTTTGACAGAGATGGATATTTCTGCTTGGTTGCTGTCCTGAATTCAGTTATTAGTAGGAATGCTTTAAAATGTTTATTACTTGATGCTGATGTCTGTGGGTTATTTTATGTCAAAGCATGCAGCTACTTTTCATCATCAGCCAAGTGTAAGGCTGAATTAAAGGAGTTTTTTGACCTTGTCAAAACCAAATAGGTGGAAACACTCCAACAAACAAAAGCTTGCCATCTTTCCAATCACTGTTTGTATAATGCACTGCTGGTCTATCTAAGCATCATATTACCGGTGTCAGTAAGAAAACACATTCTAAGTAGAGGAAGATAAAAAAAAAAAGTGAAGTGTATTAAAAGTTCTGTTATGCACTTGCCCTCCTGTGTATTGCTGTTGAAATATGTTTTGCCAGCATTATATTTTCATGTTTGATCTTGTCCCTTTGATGACAAATGATCTCTGCCATCGGTATAATCCCATAAATAGTTTAAGGAAATTATAGATTTTAACAATGATGGTAAGCTATCTGACATTTTGAATAAGGCATTTGGAAAACTAATCAAACATAAATAAGAAACCGGAAACATTTATCTCAATGGTTTTAAAAAATGTTTTCTTAGATCTTTTTTAGTCTTTATCATGACTGCATCCCCCTTCCCTGGGCTCTGAAGTATAAGAGGTCCATACTGGAGTAGAAATGATTGTTAAGAGAATTCACCATGTCCAGGAAATCCCATCAATATGTCTCATAGGAGGATTTTCTGCCAAGTTACTATTTTTATAATAAATTATATTTACCAGTGGCTATTTAAAAAAAAAACAAAACAGTTATTACTCATTTTGTTAGGGATAAGGGGAAATTTCCCTAGTGGTAGTTAATAGGTGTAGCAATTGGGGGGTGTGTGTGTGCGTTCTGCTCCTAATTCATTAACCAGTTAAGAAGTACTAGGTCACCACTATTTCTAATTTACAACTTACTTTAGTCTCTAGAAGGCTTCTAGATTTATTGTGAAAAGTTTTGTACAGATACATGGCATCACATTTAAAATCACAAACTATAGAAATAAAGCTTATCAGATTTTTTCAATTAGAAATTTAGTTGCATTAAAAATTCAAATAATTAATAAACTTCAGACTTTATTATTTTGTGATGTACATTTTCAGTTTTCTCTCGTTGAACTGAACCTTAGCTTCATTTAACATAGGTGCATGGTTTTTAAGAGTCTAGTGAAAAAACATGGGTGCCTTTTTTGGTTTTGTGGTGAAATTTTGAGGACCCACAGTTTACTTTTAGATTTCACTCTATAGGAAGTGTTTCTTAACTATTTTTGTATTTTGGAAAAGAGGAATCAAATTTATGAAGTGTTTAGAGAAATAGAAAAAAATGTCCTCAAATACCACTTTTACAGACTTTTTGGGCATGTGCAAGGACTTGAAGAACTGTAGCATCTCCTTTCATTAGAGGTCTGAGATACTCAGCTGCTGCATGTTAGTAGATTGTCCAAACAGTGCGAGAGTACTCAGAGGGTACTTTGCAACTGAATTTCCTCACAAGGCAGTGTTGTGCTTTGGACCGAGAGGGCACAACTTTTCAACTGTTGAGTATCGCATGATTGAAACACTTTGGTCATTTTTTTTCCTTCTTCTGTCATATTTTTGGGACAAAATTAATAAAGCTTATGCTTTGACCTCTCCAGTAGTGTAATGTGGTTCTAAATGCACCTGCAGTTGCTGTTAAACCTTGTCTCCTACCTTACCCCAAAAGAAAAAATATCGTGAAACATAAGAGCAGGAACTGATTTTGGAGAAA
Organism: Fulmarus glacialis; assembly: GCF_000690835.1. NCBI lineage: Eukaryota > Metazoa > Chordata > Aves > Procellariiformes > Procellariidae > Fulmarus > Fulmarus glacialis. Next base: position 5,421 of record NW_009189309.1, on the reverse strand, counting down.
AAGAAGTCACACGCCTTGTAAAGGATGTCACGCTTCTCCTCCATCTTTCATTCTACATGTTCTTAATCAAAGTCTAATTGTTCTTCACCCATAGTCACTGTTTTATTTTCTCCTCCTCCTCCCAGTATAGCTGGCAAATTAATTTCTGGGGTAAAAAATGCAGGATTATTTGTGCCTAGTAAATATATTTAGAACCTATTTACTAGAAGCAGTAGGTAAAGGGGGTTTTGGTTTTTTTGCTCTATGGCCAGATGTAAATGGAAGGAAAAAAAAGATTAAGTTGAGCTTCAAAAAACATCTTCTCAGGACGAAGTAAAATCCTTCACATTTTGTCTAGGCAGTCTTAAGCAGTCATGTCCTAGCTGGTAACTCTGTATAAGTGGGTTCATAAAGCCAGGCTGAAAGGGAAACCTCTATTTTTCTATTACGGTGTCAGGGCACAGTGAGGCTGGCTGTGGGGACAGCTGAGGCTGGGCTGGGACATCAGCCTATGGTAGGGGTCAGGATCAGGCCCAGTGAGGGGAACTGGGGTCAGGGACAGCCCCGGGATGGCCGGGCAGGGCCACCATGCCAGCCTGTGGGCCTGGCTTGGTGGGACGCATGGCAGGCAGGGCTGTTGGGAGCTGGAGACCAGCACCACTGTGGTGCCACTGAGGCAGAGACTGACTCCATGCCATGAGGGTGCATTGCTGGCTCATGTTCAGCTTGTCTACCAGGATCTTTAGGTCCTTTTCCACAAAGCTGTTTTCCAGCCAGTTGGCCCCCAGCCTGGTCTGGTGCATGGAGGTTGTTCCTTTCCAGGAGCAAGACTTTGTATGATGTTCCTTTCAGCCCATTTCTCCAGCTTGTTGAGGTCCCTCTGGATGGCAGCACACCCATGTGGGGTACGAACCACTCTTCCCAGTTCTGTATCACTTGTAAACTTGCTGAGGGTATGGTCTGTCCCATCACAACGTCATTAATGAAATCTTCAACAGCAGTGGACTCATTGTTGAACTCTGAAACATGCAGCTGGTGACTAGCCTCCAGCTGAACTTTGTGCAGCTGATCACAATGCTTTGATCCTGGCTGTTCAGCTGGTTTCAATCCATCTCACTGTTCACTTACCTAGACCATGCTTATCAGTTAGTCCATGAGGATGTTATGGGACACAGTGTCAAAAGCCTTACTAAAGCCTTCCTTTCGCTCCAGAAAATGTCAAGAGGAATGTTGTAGAGCATGCACAATTTAAACTGTCATGACAGTATAAGCTCATTAGAAATTGATAGAACCTGTTCTTGAGCCAAGCATCTCAATTTTATATATCCTGACCCAATAATGAATATTACTGCTCAAGGTTTTGCTTATTTTGAGTGCTGTGCCACTCTGAGTATTTCCTTTGAAATTAAGATACAGCTTTTTAATACGGTACAAGTCTGACCCTTGGGAACAGGATATGGAAATTTCCTTTTAGAAGGATGAACCTTTCTTACTGTTTTTTGCAAATGTTATATGGCTTTGTACTGGTGGAATCAACCATACTGAACCCATCATTAATTGCCTCAGGACTCCAGTGGTTTAACCTGTTCGTCCACTCACCTCTGCAACACTTCTGTGCAACTGAAGCACTGAAGGTGCATTTTGATGTTTGCCCACCTGTAGATTTTTCAAATAGTCCCTGAGTGCAGCAGCCTCACGCTCTTGTGATACACCATGGTTACAGCATGCATAGCTCTCTACTGAAAAAATGTGTCTAATTTGGTTTTGCACAGAATAAAATCTTTTTTGTATAAAGGTTTTTCACTGTACATTTCAGAATGTTCTCATCTTCTAGAGTTGATGGGAAAAGAGAAGTTAAATTAATCAAGTTGCTAGCACTTTAACTTAAAGAAACATACACCACTGAGTGGATTTTCACGTTACACTCCCAGTAGGGACTTTACATCCTGTAAACGCTTCAGTTTAACAGATATGAAAAAGAGAACTCTGTTCTTCTTTGCAGAACAAAACTGTTGCTCAGGTGTGTTAGAAGTTGGTTTGATCTCTTTATTCTGCACAAAAAATGAAAGATTAAGGAGTATTTGCCATTCCCAGATGCAGCTGCTTCTCTGACCTGGTTTTGGGCGAGAGAACATCTTTGCATAGCAGTCTTTTTAAAACTATGGATTCTGGATGGCTTTATTTCCCCCTGCAAAGTTAGAGTCCACCTCTTCTTTTTTGAAATTCATCCCAATCTCTTTCCTAAAAGAAAAACCAAAAAAATCTTAATAAGGCTCACAGGTATTATCTTGTGGTGTAAATTGGGTTTTGGGGATTTGTTGGTTTTTTTTTTGTTTTAAATGTTGATACATTTGTACATGGGTGCCCCACTTGCCTGCTCTTCAGCAGAGGCTTGCAGGTCTTCTGACAGCATCTCTTGTCTCTTGACCTCTCTCTAAGGCAAATCCACACCAAAATCATCAATGAAAAAATGAAGAGTCTAACAAGTGAGTAGAATGACTGCAGAGTTTCAGGCCCAATGCAGAAGAGATAAAGGACAGAGTGTTCCCCAGAGTCACAACACTCATAAGACCCTGTATGATCATGGAACAGAGCTGAGACTTGTCCCAAAAGTCTTTATTACTACTTCAACTTCAAATGTCTGTTAGGGATATATCATGTGCAGTCCTAACTTGAGTAAAGCCAGAGTGTGAGAGATGACACATATAAAGTAAAAATAGAAGGCGGGGGGGGGAAGGGAGCGGGTGGGAAATATGCTTTAGAAATAGTCTAGAATCTCTCAGACACTCTTATTCATTGTAAACGAATGAAGAAGCAAGAAGCAAATCGTTTAAAATAATTTTCAGGTCACCTTTAACAGTAACAGTAATATCATTACAATATATGAGCTGAAACATAAGAGAGAAAGATCTGTTCATTTTAAAAGCTAAAATAGAGCAATTAGCTGGAAAGGATGTGTCATGCCTTACAATAAAAGTTAAATTACAGTAAAATACTTCCTCGCAAAAATGCTCACCATGTGCCAAAGCCCACACATCAAACCCCGCTTTATCCAATCTGCAACACAGTAGTTCCCCCACCTGCCCGACTGTAAGAATGCGAGGGACAATAAAGGGCCTGATTCTCTACTGTGCTATGACAGCTTGATACTTATTAGAAGTCATTGACTTCGCTGGAGTTGCTCTGTAAAACTGGACTAATGAAGTATGAGGATTTATGACTTCAAATAAATCTCTGATCACCTAATGATTCAGATAAGCTCTGGATGTTGCTGCCCATCTTTGACTGATGATCATGTCAGTAGCTCTACATCACCGATGAAAACAGCAGAGGGATTTTGTCCACTTCTAGCTCTGTCACAATTTTCCTTTCAACTTTCCTATATAGTAATCTGTTCCACGCTTGTCTCCAACAGCCCATCTGTTTTTTTTCCTGGTGAGGTCTCTCAGAAACAACCTCAGAAACTCTCTTACCTAACCAAAGACATGTGGAGATCTAGGTATGGTCTGCTTTGCTTTATGTTCTTTATATGTTCCTGCAATTTTATTTTGTACTTTAACTCCTATTTGGCCCCCTAAAAAGAGTACTGTGTTCCATATATTACAGATGTCACTGTATCAGGGCAGGAGACATCACACAGCTGTTGCGTCAGTTCCTAGTTCTTGATCTGTTGCCATCTGAACTGATCTCCACCTTGAAATCATATCTACAGTAACATTGAAGGACATGTAAATACTGGCTGGGGAAGGCTAGGAGATAGCCATACAACTATTTATTTGTTTATTTTTATTTACTTAAATAATATACTCAACAATTAAAAAAACCCCCAAACTTCTCAAAGGATGACTTACCAGAACTAATTTCATTGAAAACAGGAAATTGTAAGGTGCTTTTAATCTGTGTTATGTGTATTAAAATAAACAATGGTTTGATACAGCCATCAAAACTTGATTTCAGAATGAGAGTTTCAGGCATTTAGGAAGCTGCATCACTTCATATGGTGAATATCATGAACCCATCTGAGCTTGAAAAAGAGATTAATTAGGGGGGAAAATCCAACAGGCACCTGTGCTTCTAGGGGCCAAGAAATCATGAAGACAAAAGACAAGACAGGTTATTCTGCAAGTTCTTAAAAGAAAAAAAAAGAAAAAGAAAGTCTCAAACATCTGGATGCCAGTAATAGCAATATATGCGAATGCATGGATCTTTTGTCTTATGGAAACTGAAAAATGGACTTTTTATGCTTAATTCACTGCTCATATGATGTGCTCCTTTAAACTGAAAACTAAAGATAATCATGTCAGTGCCTATGGAAGGAAAGTGGGATTTCTCCTTCTGTTGGAGCAATTGCTAAGGAAGAGAGAGAGGCTTTCACAGGCTATAGAGGACAGCCTCCTCAGGGGGGTCTGGAAACCTATGGACTGAGAAATTTCTCAGGTTGAGAAAAAGGGATTGCTGAGAGTTCGGGAGCCAGTTTTCACAAACAAGCAAAATAACTTTTCTAGGGACGAGACAGGACTGTGTAGCATTTCCTGCAACTTGAAGTCATTGATTCATCTGAAATCAAGCCAGGAAGCAAGGACCCACCTGCAAGGACACAATGAGCAAGAGCAGGGACAGTTATCCTCCATGTATTTCTATTGTGTCTGAACAAGTCACTTGAGTTCTCTTGATTTAGAAATTTTTTTCTTATTTCGCATTAGCCTTTAAATAAAACTTTGTTCTTTTGGAATTTAAAAGCTTTTTGATTGTCTTTACAGATGTTATTGTAGTGGTCTTTTAAATGATGGGGAGGGGAAATTATAGGTAGATCTACTTCTATCTATAGCTGATAGCTGATAGCTTTAGCTTTAGCTGATTTGGTTCCTGTCATGAAGAAGAATTATTAATCCTCCGTATTCTGTGTGGGCATATCAAATCTACAAAAACTGTGTGTGGTTACAGTGTGTGCTAGGTGTATTTCTGTGCTTTCTTTCCCAAATCAAAAAAATGAACTCCTCTGAGCTGTCTTCAGAGGTCAGGCTTTGATGAGATTTGGTGCAACATAAACAGCTAGACATTTGACTTCCACTCGCTTTAAAACCACTCCAGCTCTAAAACCACTCCAGCTCTAAAGTTAGAGAGCATTCATGAGGTTCTTCTGTTTCTGAAATACTGAAAAATACTGCTAATTGTAACTATGTAGTTCTATTATAAAAACTCAGTGGCAATAATATTTTAAAAATGGTTTAGGATTTAGACAGTAAGGGAGAATGAGTGAGAGCGGTTGATATGACCAGAGCTCTGACATCAGTGGTACAGGCGAGGGTTTTACCTGCTCTTGTTGGTCACAGGGCTGCCAGCAGTTCATGTAAGGATGAGGGTGGAAGGGCAAGTACTTGCATATTGCCTCTGGCTGGGAAGGACTTTGAAGATGGACAGGCTGGATTGATGGGCTGAGGC